>NC_138370.1:85494785-85595371 GCF_054177405.1 Leptonychotes weddellii
TTTCCTCTTAGGACTGCCTTTGCTGCATCCCAAAGATTTTGAACAGTTGTGTTTTCATTTTCATTTCTTTCCATGAATTTTTTTAAATTCTTTAATTTCCTGGTTGACCCATTCATTCTTTAGTAGGATGCTCTTTAGCCTCCATGTATTTGAGTTCTTTCCGACTTTCCTCTTCTGATTGACTTCTAGTTTCAAAGCATTGTTGTCCAAAGATATGCAGGGAATGATCCCAGTCTTTTGGTACCAGTTGAGATCTGATTTGCGACCTAAGATGTGATCTATTCTGGAGAATGTTCCATGGGCACTAGAGAAGAATGTGTATTCTGTTGCTTTGGGATGGAATGTTCTGAATATATCTATGAAGTCCATTTGGTCCAGTGTGTCATTTAAAGTCTTTATTTCCTTGTTGATCTTTTGCTTAGATGATCTGTCCATTTCAGTGAGGGGGGTGTTAAAGTCCCCCACTATTATTGTATTGTTGTGGATGTGTTTCTTTGCTTTTGTTATTAATTGGCTTACATAAGTGGCTGTTCCTCATGTTAGGAGTATAGATATTTAGAATTGTTAGATCTTCTTGTTGAATAGACCCTTTAAGTAGGATATAGTGTCCTTCCTCATCTCTTATTATAGTCTTTGGTTTACAATCTAATTTGTCTGATATAAGGATTGCCACCCCCGCTTTCTTTTGGTGTCCATTAGCATGGTAAATGGTTTTCCACCTCCTCACTTTCAATCTCAGGGTGTCTTTGGGTCTAAAATGAGTGTCTGGCAGACAGCATATCGATGGGTCTTGGTTTTTTATCCAATCTGATAGCCTGTGTCTTTTGATCGGGGCATTTAGCCCATTTACATTCAGGGTAACTATTGAAAGATATGAATTTAGTGCCACTGTATTGCCTGTAAAGTGACTGTTACTGTATATTGTCTCTATTCCTTTCTGGTCTATGTTACTTTTAGGCTCTCTTTTTGCTTAGAGGACCCCTTTCAATATTTCTTGTAGGGTTGGTTTTGTGTTTGCAAATTCTTCTAGTTATTGTTTGTCCTGGAAGCTTTTTATCTCTCCTCCTATTTTCAATGACATCCTAGCTGGATATAGTATTCTTGGCTGCATATTTTTCTCGTTTAGTGCTCTGAATATATCCTGCCAGTCCTTTCTGGCCTGCCAGGTCTCTGTGGATAGGTCTGTTGTCAATCTAATGTTTCTACTATTGTAGGTTACAGACCTCTTGTCCCGAGCTACTTTCAGGATTTTCTCTTTGTCTCTGATACTTGTAAATTTTACTATTAGATGTTGGGGTATTGACCTATTTTTATTGATTTTGAGGTTGGTTCTCTGTGCTTCCTGGATTTTGATGCCTGTTTCCTTCCCCAAATTAGGGAAGTTCTCTGCTATAATTTGCTCCAATATACCTTCTGCCCCTCTCTCTCTTTCTTCTTCTTCTGGGATCCCAATTATTCTAATATTGTTTCATCTTATGGTATCACTTATCTCTAGAATTCTTCCCTCGTGATCCAGTAGTTGTTTATCTCTCTTTTTCTCAGCTTCTTTATTTTCCATCATTTGGCCTTCTATATCACTAATTCTCTTTTCTGCCTCATTTATCCTAGCAGTTAGAGCCGCGATTTTTTATTGCACCTCATTAATAGCCTTTTTGATTTCGACTTGGTTAGATTTTAGTTCTTTAATTTCTCCAGACAGGGTTTCTCTAGTGTCTTCCATGCTTTTTTCAAGATCAGCTAGTATCTTTATAATTGTCATTCTGAACTCTAGTTACAACATCTTGCTAATGTCTGTATTTACTAGGTCCCCAGCTATTGGTACTGCCTCTTGGTTTTTTTTTTTGTTTTTTTGAGGTTAGTGTGTCCATCTTGTCATTTTGTCCAGAGGAGAATAGATGAATGAGAGAACAAAATGCTAACAGGGTAACAATGACCACAGAAAAATATACACTCAACAAATCAGAAGAGACCTGAAACCAGGGGAAAAGAAAGGGAAAGAAAGAAAATAGAAAAAGAAAAAAAAAAAAAGAATATGACCAGATATGATCAGGTTGGTGAATAAATCAGTGCCAAACACTAGATTTTGGGTGTATTTTGGTCTGTTAGAAGAAACTGTCCCCCAAAATTTTAAAGAAAGAAAAACTTATATATGTACAAAAATAATGGTAAATACGATGAAGGGATGGAATATGACTGTAAAGATGAAATTATAAAAGATTTTATAAAAGAAATTGATAAGAAGTTGGTTGAAAAAAGAAAGAAGAGAAATTAAAAAAACAAACAAACAAGCAAACCAAAAAAGGGAGAGAATGTGATCAGGCAGGAGACTAGAACAAACCCACACACTAGAGATTTAGGGTATATTTTGTTCTCTTAGAAGAAACTGTATCCCAAAATTTTTTAAAGAGAGAACAACTTATATATATATATACCAAAAATAAGGTTAACTACAATGAAGGGATAGAATATGACTCTAAAAATGAAAAATAAAAAAGATTTTTAAAAAAGGGATTGATAAGGGCGCCTGGGTGGCTCAGTTGGTTAAAAAAGGGATTGATAAGATGTTGGTTGAAAGAGGGAAAAAGAAAAATTCAAAAAAAAAATAAAGAAAAAAAATTTTAAAAATTAACTTTGAAAGACTAAAGAATCATGGGGAAAAAAGCCATGAATTCCATGTGCTGTATTCCCCTAGCTCTGGAGTTTTGCAATTCTCATTGATAGGTAAACTTGGTCTTGGCTGGCTGCTCTTGCTGATCTTCTGAGGGTGGGGCCTGTTGCAGTGGTTCTCAAATGTCTTTTCCAGAGGCAGAATTGCCCCGCCCTTGCCAGGGGTGGGCTAAGTAATCTGCTGGCGTTTGCTCTCAGGAGCTTTTGTTCCCTGCAAGCTTACCCTACAGCTTTGGAGGACGAGAGTGAAAATGGCGGGCTCCCAATCTCCATCCAGGAGAAGCAGAGAACCTGGGGCCCCCCTCTTCAGTGAGCCCCCAGAGAAAAGCAGTCAATCACTCCCATCTCCCCATCTCTGGCCACACTCCATGCTCACCGGGCCTGTGACCAAGCGTTTCTATCTCTGGAACACGACCCTGTTTAATCCAAACCCAGCAGATCCCTGCGGTACGCTCCTGCGCCACTCCTCCTGGGGGAGGAAGGGGAGTCTCCCCGGATCTGCTGCTTTTTGGGTCCCTGCTGGAGGAGAAGTGGCCCGACTGTGCTGCGGATCACAGTTTATGGCAACCCAAGCTGAGAGCCCGTGCCTCGGCTCCGTCTCTGCAGCCGGCTTCCTCGCTCGATACCTGGGAGCTCTGCTGCACTCAGGCACCCCCAGTCTGTGACCCCGAGGGTCCTGAGACCACACTGTCCCGCAAGGGTTCCACCCCCCACTTAGCCACTGGAGCAACGTCCCTCAGCGGAGCAGACTTCTAAAAGTTCCGATTTTGTGCTCCGGGGCTCTATCACTTGCCAATAGCCGGCTGACGGAGGCCCCCTCCCCCGCCATCTATCTTCCCGAATATCGCCTGGGCTTCACTTCTCCACACGTCCTACCTTCCAGTAAGTGGTTGCTTTTCTGTTCAGAGAGTTGCCGCTATTCTTTTCTTCGATCTCCTGTTGAGTTCGTAGGTGTTCAGAATGGTTTGATCCCTGTCTAGATGAATTCCTGGCACCAGACGAAATTTAGGTCTCCTACTCCTCTGCCATCTTGCTCCTCCCATCTAGGCTATTCAGTCTTATCTTTATATTCATTGTAAGGCAATATAAATGAACACTATGTTCATAGAATTGTACACAGGTGAAAATCCAAGCAGATTTTGAATAGTTGCTGCAGAGTCTGAAATAAGTAGGAAGATGACTCTTTTTCAGAGAAAATAAGAAAAAATACCTGGGGTTAATACAGAGTCATATTTCTAAAATAGATATTCAGAAACACTAAAAATCATTAAAGAAAATATTCATGTACATTCTAGATAATGCACACAACTGAAGGTAATGTGAACAGAATTTTTATAAAATTAAAATCATGACATGTTTATAATGGTGTATTTATCATTTTTCACTTAAATTATATCATCAGCATTTTAATTATTATCACATTAATGGATGCACCAAGTTTTACAAAATTTTATCAAAATTTATTAAATCATTTCCCAATTATTGGATTTTTAAGATTTTTTTTCCCAACATTTTTCTATACTTAGGTTTTTATACTTAAATAAAATAGAAAAAAAATTATAGCTTCTTTGCTTTGATTTTAATAAACCATGTTTTTCTTTTTAAATTAAAAAAAATGAATTCTGAAGAAAAATTAAAAGGCATAAGTAAATCATACATATTCCTACAATCCAAAATAGTTACTATGAATATTTTGTCATATGACTTTCCATTATTATGTGCATGCATATATCTGTATATATGTGTTTATGCACACACAAATAACATATAACTATAAGAAATTTTAGTTTGGGGGTGTTTGTACCATAAAAAATATTTCTAAATTAAATAAATACTCTTTATAAATGAATTTTTCACTTTTCACCAATTTCCAGACCTAATACTTCTGTCATGAACACAAACTTTCAAAATTTATAAATAGAAAATTTTGTGTCATTATAGTCTATTCTCTGACTTGACAGGATTCTTACAGAGGATGAATATTTTCTTGCTAGTCTTCTTTAAACTGAAGAATAAAAATCTGTTTGAATATTTTTATATAATAAAAATTTAAATATTATGTACACTATTTTCTTTTCTATTGCTTTTACATAGCTCTTTATGCTGAATATTTTATCATTTCTACAATTACTTACTAGTATCCAATGTGGTAATCTACTCAATCAGAATCCTAAATTAGATCTTTATAGATTATTTACTATAATAATAAATTATTATATTTAATAATTAATTATAATAATTTATTATTTATTTAATAATAATAAATAATAGTCTCATGTCAATCTACATTTATTGTTTTCCTCTTATGCATTACATTTATTGTTTTCTACCATTTTGTTAATCAGAAAATTGAGACTTAAACAAAAGGTGACTCTCCCAAATAATAGACAGTTACTGAATCAGGACTTACACCTGAGTCTTTTGATTTGTAGCTCAGTGTCACAAACCTGTAACGGTGTTGGGGTAAGAATTACTTGAGATAATGTGTGTAAAGCAGAGTGCCCCAAACAGAGTGCACATTAAAACACATGGCTATTTTTGTTGTTTTACAGGAATTCTGTCTTTGTTTTTTTATAAAGATGATCTTGTTTCAAATGATCATGGAGATAAATGCCGCAAGCAGTTAGGTTGTCGTTTTACTTAAATCAGCATATATTTCAACTCTGTCAGGCTTAATTAACTCATTGTTTTGATAACAATTCTCTTTTAATAACCAATACATTATAATACCTTTTCTAACCTGAAATGAACTTCCTAGATAATATATCTTCACAAATAATTTCAATACAACCTATAATGTGAAAAAAAAATAGTCCCTATTCTATTCTACTTTCTTTTTCTTTCTTTCTTTTTTTTTTAAGATTCTGTTTTACTTTTTTAAGTAATCTCTACCCTCAACATGGGGCTCAAACTCAAGACCCCAAAATCAAGAGTCACATACTCTATGGACTGAGCCAGGCTGGCTCCTCTATTATGTTTTTTATTCTATGTATTCTCTTCTATATTTCTATCAGTGCATAGCAGATCCTCCCAAAATATGGTGGTTTCAAATAATCAACAATTCTATTTGCCCATGGTGCCATGGGCTCAGCTGGGCAGTTCTTTTTTAAGTCTTTCCTGACTAACTCATGAGGTTATTGATGAGGCTGCAGTCTCTATGGGTTGTCTGGATGCTGGTGGGTCTAGTAGTGTGAGCAGGGATGGCTGTATGGGCCAGCTAAAAAGTGAGAGGAGGAGGGTGACAAGAATGGATTTACTAGCACAGAACTAATCGTTGACAAAATCTGCCTCTTTGGCTATCTGAAAGACATTCATATTCTTTTCATTCATGTGACATACCCACTTTGTGACCTAGAAACAAGCCTGAGGTCTTTCCAGTTACTGCAGTTAGCTCCAATTTTGAGATCTCTGGTCCTAATGTGCTTCTTATGGTTTGATAATTTACAACTAAAATGCAAGCTGTCTGTCTCCCAAATCCATCCTCCAAGAGGCTAACCTAGGCTTCCTCCCCAGCCGAAAGAGACCTCAAAGACCTTTGAGCTCAAAGTGGCAAGAAAGCAAAAATAGAAGATTCACGGTCTCTCAAAGCATAGACCCAGATGGCACATCAATTCTGCTGCATTCTATCTGTCAAAGCAAACCATAAGGTCAGCCCAGATTTCTAGATGTGGGGAAATAGACTCCATCTCTCGATATGAGGAGTTGCAAAGAATTTGTGTCCAATCTTTATCGTAGGTATTAAATCAATGTCTGTAGAACAGAGGAAAGGAATAGTAAAGGAGGGAGAGAGAACAACAGGAAAGGAAGGAGAAAATGGAAGGGACTAAGAAGGGGAAAAGAAAAGGGAGAAAAGAATATTTTTAGACATGTTGAAAACTAAAATATGGGGGAAATACTCAGGGTATAATAAACTCAATCCTTTAAAAGAGAAAATTGACATTTAATGAATTTAAAATTAGTAAATAATGATAGCTTTAAAAAATCATGAAGTTAAATTATAATGATAATATCACACCTGCTCCAGTTGTCTAATGGCATGCAGAAAATTATTCCAAACTTAGTGGCAACAAACAATCATTTATTATGCTTACAGATTTGGCAGGTCAGGGATTTGTAAAGAACTTGGCTGAAGGGTTCTTGCTTGGGCATCTCATGCTATCAGTTGGAACAGCAGTCTTCTCTAAACTCGTCTGGGCCTGGAAGCTTCATTTCCAAAGTGGCTTACTCTCAGAGCGGATAATTAGTGCTGGTTGTTTGCCAGTGGCCCCATTCCTCCACTCCATTACCTGTCTGAATATGTATGGCTGGGGGCATGGTGGCTACCTTCCCTAAGAACAAACGGTCCAAGAAGTGAGGGCAGAAGCTGTAGTGAATTTTATGGCCAAATTTCAGAAATCATACCCATCACTTTCACTGTATTTTATGGGTGTCACAGGAGCAAACCCAATTCAATATGGAAGAGGATTACTCAAGGAGGGAACAAGGAGGCAGAAATAATTGGGGATCATTTTACAGACTGGATGCCACAGACCAGAAAATATTTTTATAATGCAATATATGCATTTAAGCCACCAAAACCTTACAACAGAAATAAAGCTGCAAGATTCAAAATTATTATCTGCGAGGTGAGGCAATGTACTTTTTTCAAGGGCAAACTCCACAAATGGAAATGCTAAGTGTCACTGGATCTCTTCTAGTGTTATTTACACAGAGAGAACGATGGGAGGAAAAGCACAGTTGCAACTCTCAGTCAGTATGCACCATCCTCCAGGGCTTTCATTTGGCTGAAACACTAAGTAGAATATCCCCTAGCAAAAATAGTCTCTAAATAAATTTTCTCAGCACATGAGATTTCTCTCTTTTGATACAAAACAAAAATAGTTCACTGCTGAACTTGGTCCTCCCCAAATTCATGTGTTGAAACCCTACTTCCTAAAGTGACTGACTGTATTTGGAGATAGGACCTTGAAGCAGGTAATTGGTGTTGGATGAGGTCATAAGGGTGGGTCCTTAACCCAATATGACTGGTGACCTTATATGAAGAGAGAAAGAACCAAAGATGTGCATGCACACAAGAAAGACCATGTGCAGACACGGGGAGAAGACCATCTGCAAGCTAAGGAGAGAATCCTTAGGATAAAACAAATGTGCTGACACCTTCTTCTTAGACTTCCTGCCTCGAGAACTGTGAGAAAATAAATTCCTATTCTTTTTTTTTTTTTTTAAAGATTTTATTTATTTGAGAGTGAGAGAGAGAGAGCACAAGAGGGGGGAGCGGGAGAGGGAGAAGCAGACTCCCTGCCGAGCAGGGAGCCCGATGCAGGACTTGATCCAGGGACTCCAGGATCATGACCTGAGCCGAAGGCAGTCGCTTAACCAACTGAGCCACCCAGGCGCCCCAATAAATTCTTATTCTTTAAGCCACCCAGTCTGTGGCATTGTATTACAACAGCCCTAGTAAACTAATATGCCCATCAAAATGGAAAATACATTTGGAATTTGTAAGGGAAAACTGGCTGTTAGGGTAAATCTAAAAATTGGTTCTCTGTTTTGGGGTTTAGATTCCTATCTTGTAATTAATCTTTATCTTGGATAAACCCTTGACACTTCTCATATATAGATGATCTATGGCATAAAAATGTTGTAGTCAGGGTCTTGGATGTGTGTTTAAATAGTCAACATTGATAAACTAGCCTCTCATTGCAATTCCTTATATATCTCAAAATCTTGGCTATTATATTTTGGAAATCTCTTTTTTTCATTTTCATCTTTTAAAAAAAATTCTTGAGGTATAATTGACATATAGCATTATATTAGTTCCAGGTGTACAATATAATGTTCAAATTTGTATATACTGCAAAATGATCACCTCAATTAGTCTAGTTAACCATCACCAAGCATAGTTACAAAAAATTTTTTTTTCTTAGGATAAGGACTTTTAAGTTTCACTCTCTTAGCAACTTTCAAATAGGCAATACAGTATTATTAATTATATTCTTCATGCTATACATTACATCCTTATACATTTTTTTTTTTGAAACATAGATTCCTAGGTACAGAATTTCTGATTGGAAGGGTAGGTATGCTTTTTAAGCCTTGGTTGTTATTGAAAGCAGGGTGTACCACCATTTCAACTCTTGTAACAAAGGAAGGGCAGTTGTGTAGAAAATGCTTTTTCTGGTTGCCAGTGACAATGGGAAACTCTCGGGCTTTTCCCTCTGTGTCCACCCAGCAGGTGGCCTGGCCTAAGTCTTCTTGTCTTCCACACATTCTGTTTTCAAAGAGAGCAACCCTCCTTTGCAAAAGGCCCTGAACCAGCAGAATTAGGCCCTTTTGGTGCACCCATTTCCTCTGAGTTGTATTTACCTAAGAAATTTTACGCACAGAAAGGAAAGAATGCGAAGCATATTCAGCTACTGTCTTGTAGGAATGAGATTTGTGTTGTCACTTCCTTTCAAGTATCTTAAAACACGGCTGAATGGAGAAGGATTATGGGTCAGTAAAATACTGTTTAAAATATTCAGTGAGTGAATAGCATGAGACATTTATCATAAAAACAACAGTGAGCCAAAGAAACAAGTCCTTCACTGAATGCAACTGCATCTACCCTAAATTCTCCATCACACATATTGCTGTGAGCAATCTTCTAATAAGTGGACTTGCAGCGGTCATAAACCCTTCACTTTTGCTGAATTTTCAAAGACCTTCCTGTCATAAGAGTAGTCATTTTGTCACTACAGTTTTATTGTCAACACTTGCAGCCTTTCTTTTAGAAATGTCATTGTAGCTTAATCATTTATCTTGAAGCTCTCTTGTTAATTTTTAAAGTCTAAGCCGTGAATGTATGGATTTTATTCATTTGGTCCAGAAAAGGATAACAGTTTTTATAGCATTCTAGTTTTCAGAGTATTGTTTGGGTAAGGTATGAGTATTATTTCAATTAGGTAGATTATTAGCCAACAGATAAGAAGTAAAGCAGCAGTGTGGTTTGTAATTAAAAAAAAAAAAAAGTGAAATCTAGAGTTAAAAAACTTAGAGTCGGGTCCCAAAGCAGTTACTACCGACTATATAACACTAGAAAAGTCACTTCACTTTTTGAATGTTCTTCTTTATTCATTTAAGAGCTTGTAGGATTGTGGTGTTAATCTATTGTGAAGGCTTTTTACTGGTGTTTTCGACAAAGGAGAGAACTTCCATAAACGCTAATTGGAAAAATAAAACATATGCTGCTGCCGAGGAGCAAGTGGGATCAAGAAGATGGGTCTGCCTAAACATTTGGTGAAGCAGAACCCCTTGGAATCCTTTTGCATGTACAGCCAAAAGATCTTTACAGAAAGAGTTCCTCCTAAAAGAAGAAAAAAAATCAGGCTCCTGGGCCAGTGTGGCTGATTTCTCAGTGGTCAGAGGAGGCCAAGCCTGAGTATATCCTGTCTATCCCATGAACTTATATCTAAATCTTAGTTAGCTAAAGGATAGCCTATATGTAAAAACAGAGATCAAAACATAAATGGCGGTTTCTCTGAACGCTTGTGAAACACTGAGAAATTATGTGATGCTTGTATAGAATAGATAGGACATATTTCCAATTGCGGAGAGACATTTTCCTTCGCTTCTGCATAGAAAATAACATGGTTTCTAAGCATCGATGGCTCCAGCAAATACAAGGGAGTTTAGTGCACCCGCAGTTCTGCCCACCAAAGGAGATGTGATGCAGCCTCACAAGAACACGGCTCCCCTGGCACAGACATCAGGTTCTCATGGTGGACCCAAGTGGGGTAACACCTTCAGACCATAAATAAAACACTTCTCTGCAAGTAGACTTAGAAATAGCATTGGTGGGCTGCCTGGGTGGCTCAGTGGCTTAAGCATCTGCCTTTGGCTCAGGCATCGCATCAGGTTCCCTGCTCAGCGGGGAGCCTGCTTCTCCCTCTGCAGCTTCCCCTGCTTGTGCTCTCTCTCAAATAAATAAATAAAATCTTAAAAAAAAAAATGAAATAGCATTGGTAACAGAATATGTTACACAATCTAGTTTTTCAGGTGTTTTTAAATTCAGAGTATCAGAGAATCAGGGCGGGCAGGAGAGGCAAGGAAGCAGATTTCACCTCAATGGAGCAAGCATGCTCTAGATTTCTGTTTCTCAAACTGTCTTCTGTGAAACATTTCCCACAAATGCATGAAGGCAAATTTGAGGTGGTTTGCCAGGACATTAAGAAAAGACAAGAGGAAAAAAAACTGAGATCAATGATATACCCAAAGCACAGAAAGATGGAGAGAAAACTAATAATTCTAGCCCTTTTTGAATGGAGAAATGAGCATAATTTGAATGGAAAGAATAAAAAATAATTAAAGCTTATCTGAACTGAGAAATAGTCTTTTTTAATTTTATTTTAATTTTTTTTAAGATTTTATTTATTTATTTGACAGAGACAGCGAGAGAAGGAACACGAGCAGGGGGAGTGGGAGAGAGAGAAGCAGGCTTCCCGCTGAGCAGGGAGCCGGATGCGGGGCTGGATCCCAGGACCCTGGGATCATGACCTGAGCCGAAGGCAGACGCTTCACGACTGAGCCACCAAATATTCTCTTTTGATATGTGCTCTTACTATGTGCCAGGCACTCTGCTAAATACTTCAACTGAATTACCTCATTTAGTTCTTAAAATAATCTGAGTTAGTTTATATGAATCCCATTCAGAGAAAGGAAATTTAGCCTTAAAATGGTTAAGTAGGTATTCATTACACTGTTCCAGAACTATATAACAGAGAAAAAAAAAGTGCATGTGTGAGTGTATACATGTATATCTATCTATCTATCTATCTATCTATCTATACACATATAGTTTTCTTTTTTTTTTTAAAGATTTCATTTATTTATATGAGAGAGAGAGAGAGTATGAGCAGGGAGGAGGGGCAGAGGGAGAGGGAGAAGCAGGCTCCCCGCTGAGCAGGGAGCCGGATATGGGACTCGATCCCAGGACCCTGGGATCATGAGCTGAGCCGAAGACAGCTGCTTAACTGACTGAGCCACCCAGGCACCCTATAGTTTTCTTTTTTATGCATGTAATATTGAAACAGCTTACCATGAACTCCAGGAAAATATATTTATACCTAGATATAACTCAGTCACATTTTTGATGGCTATACATAAAGGCATGAAAAGGATCCAGGCAGAGCTGGTACATTAATTATAAAGGAAAAATATTGGCCTGTCTCAGATATCTTTCTGTAAAACACAAAACATTCGAAAACAAATGGAGCAATGACTACATAGTTTTGAGAGAAAAAGTCAATAACCAATGTGTCCTTTGTATTTGTAGGCAACATACATGCAAAGAGTCACAAAATATAGAACACAGGTGGTCTTTTAAAATATGAGGACCTAGAAATGAATACAAATTAAGAACTGAAAAATATGGATGACATAATATAATTGAGAAGAGTTAACAATACAGGTAAATCTAAACAATTATAAATCTACAATTAACTACAAAATTAAAGGCACAGTTTTAAAAAGTGTTCTTAAAAGAGAAAATATATAATTTCAAATTTAATAGTTTAGTGTATTAATCTGGATTTAAAATAACAAAGTTTCTCAAGTCACGTGGGAAAAAAACCTCCTACCCTAATTTTTATCCCACAAATTGCTTAAAAGTTATGGAAAGTAGTTAAAAGTACAAGCCAGAGAAAGATTTATTAGGCAAAATGAAATGTTGTAAAATCCATTCAGACAAAAAGGATTTCAAGGTTAAAAAAAATCTTATATATATATATATATATAAAACAGGATTTCAAAGTTAAAAAAATCATATATATATGTATATAAAACAGGATAAAAAGATTATCTGATACTGGTAAGAAAAGATAACAGCCATGAAGATTTTTAAGCAGAATAATAGTTTATAAAAATATACAAAGTCAAACTGTTTTAAAAAAAGAGATAAACCTGCAAATATCGTAGTGGGGGCTTTAATAGGTGTTTAAGTCTTTTATTATTTAAGTAGGTCCAAAATCAATGAAAATATAGATCTGTATATAATATGAATCTGGTTGCTTAATAATAGATATGCATAGGTCTTAGTACACTCCAAATTGAATAAATATTTACTGAGGTCCCCTGGTACATTTCCCAATGCTTTTTGGCATAGGAGAAAAGGAAAACCTCAATCAATCCAAAAATGCTAAGTATATCTGTATATTTTTTCAAATAATACAGGAAAAAATTAAAGTTATACATAAAATAGTAACAATAAAAAATGTAAACATGTATAAACTTGAAAATAGTTCCTAAATAACTTTAGTATCAATGTGGTATATAAAATTATAACTAAAAAACACTTAGACACTAGGGATGACAGAGCTACATTTCAACCCTATGTGTTACTAAAAGCTTTGTGCTGAGCTGAAATCATATGTTGGTTAGTACAGAATTCATTGAATGGACAGAGTCCTCAATCCACAGTCCTATTTCTGGAATACTCTTACCCCACCTTCCCTGACTAGGTAATTGTTACACGTAATTTCTTAGCATTGTTTAGATTTCCACTCAAATGTCATTTTCCCAAGGAAGCTCAGTCCCAACTCTCAAACCATACCAGTCCTTGATTTTATGTATCATTATTTGTAGTATACTTTATTTATTTTGGTTATGAATTCATAAGACAAGAGCAGGTCACTATAAAAAAGAGTAGGATAAATGGAGATAATGGAAATTACAACTACAACTGTCAAGCTATAAAAGTAAACCCAAGGGCTAGGAGATACATTTGAGGAACCCCCTTAAAACAAAGCACAAAAACAGTGCCAAAGAGCAAACCTAAGAGAACTCAGGTCAGGAGATCTGAAGTCTAACAGTTAAGAGTTCCTGAAAGAGGGAAAAGAACAAAGGGTAGGGGGGCTTAATCAAAGAAGTAATAGAGATGGAACTTTCCAAAACTGAAGAGAGTAACCAATCTTACACTAAAACAGCTAGAGGTTTACCTCTGAGGAAGAAAGTTTGGGTGAGGGAAAATAATTAGAATTTTAGTTTTTATTTTTAATCCTTCGGTATGTTTTGGTTTTTCCCCCCACGGACAGGATTGGTTTTTAAGTTGATTTTATATAAATTTGAAAACAGCACAAATTGGAGCATTAAGGATGAGATGAAAATTTATGTACATTTTTTTCCCTTTTGTCTGAAAAAAAATCTTTTCAAAGCTGTGCATTATGGTGTTTGGTAACTCCTGCCTTCGTCTCCCTGCTCCAATCCAAACACTAGCTCCTCTCCTGAGCTTGGTGAGCCTCCAAAGCTGTGGAAGCCAGAAGCACCTGTCAGGGGAGAGGGCCAGGACTACGGTGAAGCTTAGTGAGGCATTCACCTCAGGTCTGAAAGTGCCAAAAAACTCAGTAACTTTACTGCAAGATTTTAAAAACTCAAAATTAATACAGAGGTCATGATGAACAAAATATCAGCATTTTTTAATAAAGGCATGAACAGTATTACTGAATTTTCTCTGTGTCTCAGGTTCCTATATGGTTCAGCCCAGCACTGATGCTGAGCATAAACAAATTTCAGAATCTGTGTCCTCTTATTAAGGGTTCCAAGCTCATTATTTTCCCCACTTTGTTCCAACCAATGATGGTCTGAGGTGAGCATCAGAACAGAATGCATCCTTGAAAGAGATCGGTTTGCGGACGTCCATGGTCCATGAGAGGAAGCGGGGTGTTATCCCTCATGAGAGGTTTCTTGAAGAATCTATTCCTATCTGTCTCTACACACACTTTCGCTAAGAGTGTGGGCACGTTGGTTGAGGCAAGGAGAGTACTTACAGCTATGAAGAACAAGGAACATAGAGTCATCCTCAAGGGACCTCACTAGGCTACCTACCCCTTCCTGACCAATACGTCCCCTGCCCCCAACAGAAAAGACTGCTACATCTACCACCACCCACAAGATGCTGCCACTTAGGGTTTCAGTGCCAAGCCCAAGGAATAAGCAAAGAACAATTGTGATGCACCTAAGGGGATACAGGAGCCAGGTCGAGGAAAAACAAGCGCAAGACCCAGAAAAGATGGTGCAGAGCAAAACAGAACTGTTAGAGGGAAAAGAAGACAATTGACCCATAAAATAATAACAAAAACACATAGAAAAAGTTCATGTGACAGCACATGCATGCAGACACACACACACACACATACACACATTATAATCTTTCTGGAACTTAGGAAACAACATGATTTTCAAAGTAAAAACATGGTGAACTGAAGAGAGAACAATTGTAGTAGAGCTGAATGATCAGGTGGAAGAGAGGTCTCATAATACAGGTGGAGAAATACAAATATACGGCAAACATACAGAAAAATATACAAGAATTGGATGGCATGACTACTATATATTGATAAATATACACAACTGGTATAATTGACAGAAATATCAGGCACAGAAGCCAAAAGTGCTTGGGTATATCAAACAAGTTGTGCCCATCCTAAAGGATTCAGAACAGCAGCAGAATCTGAATGAATACACAGCAGGGAGATCAGCAACACTGTCCAAGGAAGATGCAAAGGTCTCCAAAGGTCTTATTAAAACCTACACAACTGGGGCACCTGGGTGGTTCAGTCGCTAAGAGTCTGCCTTCGGCTCAGGTCATGATCCCAGGGTCCTGGGATCGAGCCCCGCATCGGGCTCCCTGCTCAGCCAGCTTCTCCCTCTCCCACTCCCCCTGCTTGTGTTCCCTCTCTAGCTGTCTCTCTCTCTGTCAAATAAAATAAAATCTCTAAAAAAAAAAATAAAACCTACATAATTGTAGTTAATAGCATCTGAGTGAATCAAGTTCACACCAGACTGTCTGAGAGCATACCTGTTCTCTTTTAAGCCTTGCCATATACACATAAGCCTAGAGCACGTAGGATGGATTTGTGTCTGAAACCTGCTGGAGACCTCCTCACTGGGCCAAGCGCACTTCATCAATCTTGAGGTACTCAAAGCACAGTACGATTTCTACAGTACAGTCCTATGCGCTCTGGTCTGAAAGAGCTTGTCATGCACGTTCACAGCCTCCACAGCCTAACACAGCTTGATCGAATTACCTTCTTGAGTGCTGTGCAGTTACCCAGGAGTTCCTAGGAGAGCCCAGCTATCGAGCCCATCCTGCAAGGAATCCTAAAATGGGAAAATAGGAGTTCCAGGAGAAAAAGCAACAGATGTTGGGCAGGAAATTGTTAAGCCAATAACATTTTTAAATTTCTCTAAGCAGAGGAAAGACTTGAATTTTCAAATTATAAGGTTTCACTAGTTCCAGGAAGGCTCATCAGAAAAGGCACATATTAATGCTAGATACATGCTGTTCAAATTCATGAATTCTGGGGAGTCATCTTAATAAGCTTCCAAACAGAAAGAAGTGGTTATTTGCAAAGGAAAAACATGTTACATTTATCACTGAACTTTTTATCTGCAATAAAGGAAGTGAGAAATGAATTCATCATTCACCAGAAGAAAAAAAAAAGATATGTGTGAATATGCAGAGATTCAAAAATATTTAAAAAGGTGTAGTCCCCTGGAGGCAATTACTACACAAAGGATTCTAACCAAACAAAACATTAGCAGAGCTGAAAGCTCAAGAAAGGAGAAGACAAGATGACAGAATTACTGAGAACATGAACTTTGAAATTAGGGGCAGCCAGGTGCCATGGTTGGTTCATTTTAGGTCTTTGGGATATAAGCAAATGAGATGTGCTCAACTTCTGTGTTACCTCTTTTCAGGGAAAGATACTCACCCTGGGCCTCATCTTTCACTCTGCTTGATAGCTAGGAAATGGGGGAAAGTAGAGCAAACTTGAAAGACTTATGTTGAGGGTAAGAGTCACTCCACCAATCACAAACTGATCACACCTGTGAGAGAATTTAACCATAGTGTTTGGTGCCCTGTATTGAGGGTCCCCTGAAATAGGAGCTTAGCTCAACAAATATATTAGTTTGAACCATATGAAATTGCTGATGTTCATCCGATAGTTGTTGACCTTGGAAAATGACAATTTTATATGGCTCAATCTAATTGTTCCTATTTCACAGTTCAGTTGAATTTCTGTATTATAAACTCAGAAGCCTCCCAGTCCCTGCTTTTGTACTGCTATTTTCCTCAAAGGGACTTTGAATGAGGTCATAAGTCGATCCTATTCCTTCAGGACAGGAGGATTTCTTTGTAAACAAAGAAATGAGTGAACAATGAAAGTGACAAAAAGGAGAAATACTGTATTATATTCTGCCAGAGGGTATAAGGAGGATAAGGCTTAGAGGACTCTTCTTTCTCATATTTGCTTCAAGAATAGGAGAGATTTTTATAGGTATCTTTGTATTGTCTGTTCTTTCTGCTTGTACTGCTCATTTGAACTTTTTTCCGTGTATGATTATTTTTGATTATGTGACATACTTTTTTTTTTTTTAATTTGTGACAATGTTTAAAGCCTCAGATGAAGGTAGATGCCTCCAAAGAGTTGCTTTACACTTGCTTCTGCCAAGTACTTGGGAATACTACCAATCATTTAAATGATTAAAGAATCATTTAAAAGTAAATTTACAGTTGAAGTTGTGTATGATAACACAGGCAGTAATTGGTGGTACAAATCCATGAGAGAGCTGACATGTGGTGACAAGTTCTCAGGAAATTGTTTTTCCCTCCAGTTTGGCTCAGGGTTGAAGCAAATGTTTTTTCATTCTTCTGGGGGTAAGGAGGGATGAGGATAGCATAATCCTTCTTCAT
This sequence comes from Leptonychotes weddellii, assembly GCF_054177405.1. Lineage (NCBI taxonomy): Eukaryota > Metazoa > Chordata > Mammalia > Carnivora > Phocidae > Leptonychotes > Leptonychotes weddellii. Next base: position 85,512,184 of record NC_138370.1, read on the forward strand.
CCTTATCCTGAGATTATAGCTTTTGGCTGTGTCTATTTCCAGGCCTCCCCAGCTAGGGCAGACCCAAAGCCTTGGATTCAACCCTTTCTGTCCCACTTCAGACCTCAGACTGAAGGTCAAGTTCATCTCATTCAACAAAGACCTTCAGGATAGAAGAGGCTTCAGTCATCATCTTCCTGCTCCAGGTTCCTACTTTTGGTTAGATGACATCTTGAGATGTCTTAAATTAATTTCTTTAAATTTTTTTGGTTATTTGATAACTTTCAATGATGTTTTTATAAAATATTTTACTTAGCATTTTTACTTGTTTTGGCGGGAGTGTTGATTCAAATAACCTAGTCAGTCATGTTACCGCAGATTAAAGTCATCAATAAATGTAAAAGAAATATATTTTCAATGTTAAATTTGCAAAAGTATTAGAGAGTTGAGAGTCGGATCTATCTGGCACATTTGATATCCACTCACTTCACCTGCCTCTACTTCCTGTCCCCTTTATTTTATTTATATTCTGTGATTTACATGGGGACTGACAAGCCAACTTGAACCACGTACACAAGGTTCAAGTAGTGTTTTTGGAATTGAAATTCCTGTGTGGAATGCTAAAACTCAATGGCTCTTGATTACCAGATATTTGATACTTGAATATCTCTGCTCCATAGCAAAACTTTCCTTAACTTGAGATCAAAATAAATCTCCCAATATGTGTCCCAAATACAAGCAAAGTTGCTGGATGATTAAAATCTTTTGGAGACAGAAATTTGACAAAATGCATGAGGTAATTATAACAGAAAGAATAATGAAATGAATATATATCTTAAGCCATAAATATAAAAGGAAGTGAGGATCCTCTTCTTGAAAATACATAGTACAGAGTTAAAATATTAGTCAATGAACAGGAATGCAAAACAAACCCAGTCTTTCTATGAGTACAATGTGAAGCTGTAGTATTTGCATGCCCTGTTTCTTTCCTTTCTCATTAAGTTCTTTTGAGACAATTTACAAAAGAAATTCTTCATACATGATGTCTCCTTCATGGACTCTTAAAAGTATGGGCACTATAGACAGAGAATGTGCAATGAAACATTCCTTTGTTTTTTACATAGTTCCATGGGAAGGAACTTATGCAAATCACAGTCACAGACAAAACATATCCTGATGACATCATGATTTCACTGAAAACTTTCCAACTCTTAAAAAAAAGAAAAATGTTGCTTCCATTCTTCCCCTCCCCCCGCCAGTGGCAACAGGCTCATCCAGCTGTTGTTTTCACAGAAGGGAGTCTGTTGAAGCACCTCCCTCTTTTTGCTGGGCCCATCCCTCAGCATATTTTCAGAATGCTAAAAGCAGTTCCTCATGTTATGGCCAAGGCTGGAGTTCTTTGTTCTGTAACTCCTTTCTGATTAAGATTTTCAAGAAGTTATTAAAAACAATAAACAAAGAAATCAGAATAAATGTTATTAAGGGATACACATATTCTTGCTTGCCATCCTGACAAAATGCTGAGCAGTTGCAAGCTGTTACAAAAATGAATATTATTAAAAGCATAAGTCAAATAGATTAAAACCTTTAAGAATTCCATCATAATAAGATATATCAATTCAAAATAAGATTTTAAACTGATTTTGGTGGGGAAGTTGAAAAATGTCATACTTCCTAGCTTCATCATTATGGTTTAAGCAGAAATCATTTTGGCCAGTGCAGATTAAAGATAGTGAATGCAATTAATTTCTTCTTAGAGGAAAATATCCCTACCAGTGCTATACCGTTGTTACAGTGCCTTGTATCAAAATCTTCACATTTCCGCCCCAAATCCTGGAGAAAATGAGTGGAAATGCGAAAAAAAAAAAATTCTGATTATATGACCAGGTACTTGGTACTGTACCCTCCCAGGCACAAAAGAAGTTTCTGAACCCCCAGAGCAGAGGGCACAAGTGCCTAACGCAGTGTCTGGTAATATGGTTTTGCAATATCTATCATGACATAGATAAATCATTCCCCTTAATTTGAGTGTGTAGGATTTGGGGAGAAATAGGTAAAATGTAGGTATATGTTATTTCATAGTGAGCTTTTTTGCATAAATAAAACTTCAATATGAAATATAGAGTCTGTTGTGAAAAGATTTTTTTTTTTTTTTTACTAAACGTGTATCGTATAGCAATTAATTGGACTAAAATTCAGGAAAGGAATTTCTATTCCAAGCCCCTTACTAGGCCCATCGCTTTCAATAACCATCATAATGATAACTTACTAACAACCTGTTGAAGATGAGTTAGGAAGATGACAAATGGAAATACCAAGAAAAAGAAATAAAAACAAGGCTTGGCCTCTGATGTTCTTTTGGGCCTTTAGTCAAGTTTCTGAACTTTTGCCTGGTTTCTTTCTCTGTACAATTGGAGAGTTGGACTTGAATTGGTGATCTTCCAATTCTTTCAGCCAAAGTGACCTGACAGTGGAGCTGCTCCGACCAAAGCAGAGTCGCCCTTGGAGCACGAGCTGCGGGTCCAGCTTCCCTGCCGCGGAGGCTGAGGATGCCTCAGAGCCCAGCTTCACAAGCAATGTACCGCGCAATGAAAAGAGATTCGTAAATATTTTTCACTTTAGAAAAAAAGGATGAGGTGGGGAGAAAGGGAAAAAAAAGTGCTAGTTAGTGCCTATCCCCAAGTCAAAAATGCCTCCTTAAGTTGACTCTTTTACAATATTTTGAAAAAACGGTTGAAATTTTTTCATTGTCACTTTTTACATGTTATTTTTTTGTCATAAAACAGACCTGGAGGATTTTTATCTTCTCATGGTTTTACTAGTTTCTTTATATCCATCCTAGGAGGTAGCTGTGATAATACTATTTGGTGTCAACCAACATCTATTTCTCCCTCTTTCTTTCTAGTAAAACCTGGATTTTTTTTCCAGTATGGCAATGTGCCCAGTTAAAACTAATTACTTCCCCAGACTCTCTAGCATGCTGATATGGTCCATGTGTCAGAATTCTGGGCAATGACATGAAAGCAGAAGAATACTAGGTGGGGGTTTCAGGAAAGCTGTTGCTTTCTTGATTTAAAGAATACTTACTTGTCATTAATTTGTTGAATAAATTGTTGGCACACATCCTTTGCCCTCCACCCTTCTTACTTATCTCTGCATGGAATATGGACATGATGCTAGAGTTGTATCAGCCATTTTGCAACCATGAGAACAACACTGATAGTGTCCGGATGACAGAGAAATGGAAAGAGCTGAGTCCCAAAAGGCGTCATGAAGCTACCATACAAGCCTTGTTCTAGGTGGGAAAAAATAAGCCCTAACTATTTAAGCCAAACTCAATTCTTAACTGATAGAGAAGTCAAGCTTTTCTTCCAACCATCCTCCAGTCACCCCCCTTCCCCCAAATCCTTGGGTACACTGAGATAGCACCGCTGAAGCCAATGGTTAACAACTTCTAAGTTACAGAAATAAAAGCAGGTAACGAAGATGACAGCACTCAGCAGTATATGGAAGGAAGTCCAACCTGAGTGAGGCAGAGATCCACAAAGACAAAGGGACTAGGGGTGTTTTGTGGGGGAAGGTGGTGGTGGGTCAGAGACCAACACACAATTGTGTATGAGGCCCTGTGTAAGAGACTGCAGCAGAGTGTCTGTAGAGATTGGTCATTAAGAACTGTGGCTGGTAGAGAAGCAGTGAAAGTAGCTGTGAGCACAGCTGTAGGCCAGGAAATAAGTGAATGACTTGACTTGGAGGAATTTACATGAATCTCAGTAAAGCAAACAGCTTGAGGAATGGCTGAAAAGCAATAATGGAAGCACGTTCAGTAACATAAGGAATCAGAGAAATGATGGGAACCTCCAACTATTACAGACTCAGACCTATTCCTATGCCTTCAATAATACAAGTTCAAGATTCTCATATGATTATGCATAGTGGCTTTTGAATTAGGAAAGTAGGGGGAGTGTGCCTCAAAGAAGACTAAATTTGACAAATCAAATTAAAGGAATGTGACATAATTACGCTTCTTTGCAAAGGAAATGCAGCTTTCTTTTTTCCTCTTTAATTACTCTAATCATCATCTTTCTGTCCCATGCAGCCACACTGACAGCCAGTTGTAGGTGATGGGAAGGACGAGAGAAGCTTCCATTTACAAATGAATGGTATCTCAAAATCTTCACATTTAAACAGTTTAGTGTACTTCAGTCTCTAGTTTGAGGTTATGGAGAGGGAAGCGTTCCCATGTGACCTCATAGAAGCAGGGAATAGAAGGTCTTCGATTTACGCATGTCTTCCTCTCTCTGTTAAGGGATAGCTACGCTGATCTGATCCATAGATCGATGGCCCCTGGTGAGCAACTAGTTCTGTCTGGCCATTTGTGTAACCTGCTTGATTTTGGTCAGGCAGTCTTACCGCTCTGAGTCTGGCCTTACACCAGCCTACCTATTCACCAAGAAGGGGTCCCTTTAGTCAAAAGAGCATTAAGGGGCGCCTGGGTGGCTCAGTCGTTAAGCGTCTGCCTTCGGCTCAGGTCATGATCCTAGTGTCCTGGGATCGAGCCCCTCATCGGGCTCCCTGCTCCGCGGGAAGCCTGCTTCTCCCTCTCCCATTCCCCCTGCTTGTATTCCCTCTTTCACTGTGTCTCTCTCTGTCAAATAAATAAATAAAATCTTTAAAAAAAAGAGCATTAAAAGCACTGTTAGGTGAACCTAAATTCTAGATCTGCCATTTTGTCATTTTTTTCTCATATTGTTGTTTTGTTGTTATTATTGCTCATCCATTTCTTTTTTCCTGCCTTCTTTTGAGTTAATCAATTATTTTTAGCATTCCACTTTTCTCTATTGGCTTTTCAGTATCTCTTTTTTCTTTTTTTTTAGTGGTTGCTCTAGGAATTACAATGTCTTCAAGTTATTACAAACTAAGTAGAGTCAATAATGAATTACTTCATATAAAATATATAGGAAACTTATAACAGTGTAATTCAATTATCACCCCATGTTCTCTGTGCTTATGTATATATATATATATATATATATATATATATATATATAAAATCTCCAAAATTGATTTAATTTTTTCCTTATATGGTCACAAATCTTTTAAAGTAATTGTACTCCACCAAGGGAAATTTGCCTCCTAGGAGATATTTCACAATATCTAGAGACATTTTTTATTTTCACAACTGTGAGAGAAGCGCTGTTGACAACCAGTGGATAGAAGCCAAGGATGCTGCTAAAAACTTTACAATGCACAGGACAGTCCCTCAAAATACAGACAAATCCATTGCAAAATATCTAGAGTGCTGAGGCAATAAAGTTTAAACATATAAGCCTTACTTCAGTTACTTCGAGTTTCAGCTAATTAAGGACATTTCTTTACCATATTCAAAATTCCTCCAAAGTCAGCCTTTATATTCAGACCTGAAGCACTGAACTCCCTAAGCTCATACTAGGTACGTATTAGCTGATGATCAATCACTGAGTTTGTTGAGTGAATTAATCGTGTTGTGTGGTTCCACATGAGGAATTTAGACAATTGGAAAGAAACCAGAGTTCCAAATAAGAGAGTCTCCCCTATCATTTGTGTTCTTTTTCCTCTTTCTCTCTGATGTGCAAATACTATCTAGTAATCGTTAAAGTTTGAGTTAGCTTCATTTAAAAGGAGTAGAAAAAAAAGACCATTTTAAAAAATCTAGCAAATTATGTTTTCATATTAAATAAATCTAACAATTTAAAACATTTGAACAAAATTATTGTACATTTCTTAAAGTATCATATGTGGTTTCTTTTTCAAATAATCTCTTTCAGTTTTATTAGATGCACTGATAAAATGATAATAAAGTCAAATTAGCCTAAGAGCACAGGATTTCAAGCTAGACCTAGGTGTGAATCTCTAAATTGATCACTTCCTAAATTCACAGTACTATTCTCCCAACCCTCTTCTAAGCCTCATTTTATTATCATTTTTTTAAATCTGTAAAATGGAGATAATGCCTATCACACAAGGTGGTTGAGAAACACCTTGCACCTAGTCTAGCAAAAAAAAAAAAAAAAATAGATAGTCCCAGGCTTTGTTCTATCTTGGGAAACTGGTTTGTTGGCCCACTGACTTGGTCTTTGTGCATAAAGAATATATCCCTGGTAAATTGGAGTCGACTGAGCTATCTACTACAGGCTACTGCACTCGTCCCTGTGGACACAGGTCAGCACTACTGAGATAAGGTCCAGATGCACTCTGTCACAGATCACTCATTTCAATCAAGCCTACAGAAAGCAAGGGGAATGGGAAAGGGTTGCCACTGAACTCTTTCACCATCGTCCCAGGAAAATGCTATGAATTCATTCTTGGAAGAGGCTGAGTAAGCTACAACCTGCAGCAAGTCAGCTTCTTATCTACATGTCACGGAAGTCTGCAGCTTACAGACTTTCTGATTTGCTCATGGAAGGCCTGGCTTGCCGGGCATTCTGAAGTCTATACAAGAACAAAGACTTTAGGTCCAGACAGTAGGCCTTCTATTTTACAAGGCAGCCTCAGAATTGACAGCAATACTAAAGTCACTTTCATACCAGCCTCGAAAGTTGACTAGGGGGGCCTTCTCTAGTCCTGGGAGAACCATCAAATCAAAACACACTTGCACACACACACACACACACTGTCTCTTTCTCTCTCAAACAAATGGCCTATCTTCCACCTCGTACATTGACTGCCACAGCTGCCTTCCCGACAAGGTATTCAATCACACAGATGTCTTCTGTTTGAAGGCTCTTTCCACCTCCAGTCAAGCAGGTTGTTTTCAGCACATCTGACAAAATAGGCCAGATCTGCACAGCAACATTTGAGAGGAAGTGCAACAAAAGACATCCAGCTGTGCTGAATTAAAAGGTCTTCATTCATCACCTTCCATCAGTCAAAAAGCAAAAGGAGGCTGATGTTATTTGTAAGAAATTTAAGGGTGTTATTATTCACCTGTAATTAAAAAGAATGGTTTGATTTGGCTTACAGCCTGAAGGAGAATGAATGCTTTTATTTTGCCAGGTTATGAATTTTTCCAAGGACTGAATAGGCTCTGAGAATTAGGCAATGAGATGGAGGGGAACTTCTTAAAGTTGAATTTTCCTCAACCTGTATTCACTTGCCTTTTTTTTTTTTTTCTCCCAGTGTTTCTTTACCTTTGCTCTTCTGCTTTGGAGCTCCCAGAGAATAGAAATCAAATGGATTTTGAGTCCATCAACATAAGAAAGTTCACGTAAAAGGTTTTAGATATCCCATGAAGATGAAATCTGTGGAAATTTATTACAGATGCACAAAGTTGCATTTCCCAGATACACTACATATTCAGAAAAGGTAGGGAAATAAAGTTTTCTGTGGTCTATAGTGAAAAAAATACACACAGTAAGAAAACTAGAGATAGTTTTAAAATACTTTATACACCGGAGTTCTGGAGGATGGATATAAGGATTTGCCAAGCAGTATTTTTTAATAGATTCCTCTTCAACCTGGCTTTCTATTCCAGGAAGAGTTTAAGGCTACTTGAAGACACATAATGCAATGTTAAATTATTAATTGGATGAGAAAAAAAAAACAGAACAAAAGGAAAAGCAAAGTAGGAAATATGAGATAAAGCTAAGACTGAGGTATACAATCCAAAGAAATGTGTAGTAGCAAGTTCCTATGTAAACTGCATATGCAGCCCTGAGTTTCCTGGCAGCCATGCAAAGAGAGATCTAACATCAGTTATGTGATTTGTAATGCCCACAAAATTAAAACAGGAGAGCCACTTGTATTTCTCAAGTATGTTGGTTAGTGTGGTCTGACAGTCCTAGGCTTTGAGGGTGAGGGGTGGGGAGGTAAACATTTTACATGCTAGGGAAGGTAAACATTTTCAGTAATAATTATAAGTTTTTGTACCTTCAGAGTATTCATAAGTTTTTATTGTGATAGCAATAAAGTCTAAAAACAAAATTTTTGCTGGGGAAGGTAAACATGCTAGGGAAGGTAAACATTTTCAGTAACAATTAGAAATTTTTGTACCTTCAGAGTATTCATGTGTTTTTGTTGTGATAGCAATAAAGTCTAAAAACAAAATTTTTTTCCAGACTGTCAAAATTGTTATTGGAGGTTAACAGAGAGTAGGTGGCCCAAAGGCAGGTCTTGACCGGCATGAGCAGCACATGAGGATGGTATTAGGCAAGGCCTTGGGAGCCCAGCGACTTGGGGTTTCACTGTATCCCACCACACTGAGCATTGTACATGGTGGTACAGGAAGGGAAAGGATAGGGCCAGTGAAATTTAAGCTGCTTGGATGCCCTATATAATATTTGGTATTTTGAAAACACTTCACACTTGCCAGTAAGTAAATCCAGATGGAATTCAAATAAGTTTAGCCAATATTATTATCCTGGCTTGCTGATGTGGAGAGTCAGGTCTGATTGATTTGCCCAAGAACTTTCAATTCCTACGGAGCCACCATACAGCTTTTCACCACTTCCTGTATATCCAGTGGGCCAAAGAGAGTCCTGGAAGAAAACAGAGACTTTCACATTTCCTGTTCTTGGCTCAATGCAGCAGGTCACAAAGGCTTCTCAACAAAGGAAAAATGTCCATCCTTAAAACTTGGCTGGTTTCTCTTTCAGTACTTTCTTACAAAGCAAACCAGGGCCAGTTTTTTCAGACCTACAGCCTAATTTCTGTTAGGCCATTTTTATTAGTCTCAGGTTCTTCTCCTGAATAGTTAGGAAAAACAACTTTTCTCAACTTACTCATAAGAAAGAAAGCTATCTGGAATCCAGATAGCTGGAACCCAGAATAGAACATACACAACTTAAAGTTTGCATTGATGCATTCTCATTTCTAAGCAAAACCAGAATTGCTGTTAAAATCTTGGCTATTTCCACGATGGGCATTATACATTTATTCACTGGGGTAAATTTCCCAAACTTTCTCGAAGACAAAAATCACCTCATTTGGGCTGCTTAAAAAAACACAGACAAATAAACAAACAAACAAAAAACAACAAAAAAGCAAATTCCTCAGCCCCACTCATACTTGCTAAGTCAGAAACTTTCAGCAGGAGGATGTATGGGAAATTATAACATCAGAGACTCTGGAATCTCATGAAACCTCGATTCAAATCTCACTTCTGCCACTTAATGGCTGTGTGACATTGGTCAAGTAGCTTATCCTCTCTGTACCTCTAACTTCTTCATAGTGCAATGTGAAATGTGAACGTGCCCCTTGAGAAATCCCTGATTTAAAGGCAATTCAGTAAAAAAAGGATTCAGCAAAGGAAATCTAGGAGGAGCCAATGATAGTCTTTGGATCAGTCTATTTCCCACAAACTGGGTGATGTTAAAAAAATTGCCTACCTTTCATTTAGATTTATAAGAGCTCTAAAATTGTGAGAATAAGAATATAATTTTGAAAACAAGGATGCATTCTCAGGCTGCATTTAGATATCTAGAAGGAAGTGGCCATCAATTCTAATCACACCAAAATTTGAGTACAATTTAGGAAGAAATTATAAATAAGCCACTCTAGCATTCTAGACTCTTCAGGCTTCCCTTATCTTCAATCTTAAATACGAACATTAACCTAGGAACAGCGGGACTTTATGAAATGTTTTAAGTGGTTCATTTCTAAATAACTTACCAAATTACAAAAAAAAAAGACATTTATTTCTTAAGAAAAGAATATGCTACTCAAATGAATAACAAAATTATCTTAAGTTTAAAACCCTTCACAGAAAGGACATGCTCAAGAAGACACAGGCAGGGTCTTGATCTTGACTAATCTAGTGGAAACATTGGGAAAATATATCAAAATGAATAATAGAGCCAGAATACATAAATAAGGATTACATTTCTTAACTACTGCCCTAAAACTGGTTGCTGACAAGCCAGATGGCACAGGTCATTAGTGCCTTTTGGCTTTGGTGTCTCTGCAAACGAAACTCAGGACTGGAAACTCAGGACTGGAATAGCACCGCTATTGTTAGAGCCCCTCAAAGCAGAATACACTAAAAGGCCCTCCTGTAACTGAGGAACAATGACTTAAAATTCTTTTGTTATTCTGCAATGCCTCAAAATTCGTTAAGTCTTGTCCTCTGTTAGCCTAAGGCACTTTGGGGACTTAATTAAGTTATTGTTTGCAAACGTGGGATAAATTCAGTCACATCGCAAAAGAAACAAACTCAGTTCCAAATGTTATACACACCTCCCTCTCAACTGTAAATCAAGATTCAAGACCTGTCTGGAAACAGTAATGTAATTGTGGGTCTCTTTCTAAATAAAAGGTCCAGAATAATTATTAGAAACAAAACCTAAAACAGGAAGCTATAAGCCGTTAATTTTATTATGTAACTTGTTTACTAAACTCTGATGATCTTTTTAGGTGTAAATACAGTTGACGCTTTCACATATTTGTTGTCAAAATATCAGGCACTTTAGATGGAGGAAAGTGAAACGCTAAAAATAAATCAGGGCATTCCTGCTCCTGTCTTCAGGGCAGAAGCCTGTGCCCGAATAACCAAGCCCTGATCCCTTGGGTGTCCTCCAGAACCTTTGGGGTCAGTAAAGATTGTGCTCCTAGAAAAAACTCTAAAACGCTCTAAGACGGATCAAATCACCAAATGATTATAAAGCTTCTGTTCCTTTTATTGAGTTAGTAATAAAATCTACCACTCTTATTTGAGAGAGTCATTATTTGTGTCTTGAAAAACTTCATGCCGTGGTGAGAGCTTTTGTAATGAATAAATCCAGGGCAGTGTGGGACTTTGCAGTATGAAGTGATTCTTGGGTCAGTCCAGGTCTCATGAATCCCAGATTATTCCTTCTTTGTACTCTCTCTTGGCTCCAAAGTCAGGTCAAAGCAACAGTAAATTATGTCTCCTACCTGGAGCTGGCAACATAGCAAACACAGCCAATGATGGCTAAGCTCTGATCTGGGCATGAAGAATGTTTAGGTTTCACATGCCTGCTCATGAGTAGTTATATATAGATCGCTTGAAACCGAGTTTATAACTTGGCTAAGGGCTGTATTACCCTTACACAGGTTCTCAGGCTATCCCAGCCCTCTTAGCTGAAGCTCTGTACTGAGGATCTTAAGACCCATCTATGTTTGCATAGTTTTGTGCCTTTATGGAGTCCTACTTCTTTGCTTAAGGCCCACTATCTCTATGGAAATTGATACTTACCTATAAAAAGTGTCCCTCACCATTAGCTGCAGTGGTCTTTCACAGTGAAATTCTCATAAAGCTTAAGCCTAAATCCTAAAGCCAAGTGGACTCCCAGCCACACTCCACAGCGTAGGCCATGACACAATGTCCAAACTGAAGATACACCAAGTCTCCTACTAAAATGCAAGGCTCAAAGTCCTGACCCTACCCCAGGTCTCTCCATATGTATTTTTATCTACAAATTATATGCCTTGTCTTCTGTTTCACAATGTTCCTGAGGAATGAATCAACTATGCCAAGATGTGGGTGAAAGTGGTGTCATAAAAAGCATCCTTCTCATCTCTCTAGGATTTGTACCCATTGTGAATAAGACAAAAGAGTCGGCAGATGAAGACCGGAACTCTCATCTTAGGAATGTTAAGCTGGAGGAGGTTACTTGGTGAGGCAGAGCTAGCTTCCAATTTGGCTGCTTTGGTCTTGAAAACATTTCCCAAAGGAAATGTTGAATTTGCAGAGCAAACACACTTCCCCAGGTCATTTCCTCTCTCTGGACCTGATGGAGAAAGAAGGAGAAACAAGGGACCACCCCCGCCGCCATTTGCAAGAATCTAATAGATCCCCCCTATCTCACTGAGAAGCAGTGTTCAAAAGCTGATGCCCACCATACAGGTAATCCCTTTGACCTCCCTGGGAGGAAAAATTGTAGGCTGGCGGACCAGGAGCGAAGAGTGTTATACAAGTGGATATCGCTCCAGATGGATAGAACATTAGGCATGAGAGTGAAGTATTTCTGCCTAACTACTTAAGACCTATAAAAAAAGTGTTTCATTGTTTCTGATAAGTAGAGAATCAGTAGTAGAGAATCAGTTCTGTAATCTATTTTATGCTTACATTTTCCAGAGCTTCTAAGATGCTTAAAGCTCCGTGTATTTGTTCAATTATGATAGTTTCTCCACTATATTTATTTATACTTAAATACAAATAGTGCATCAAATAAAACAAATTCAGAATCCCTTCTTTATTTTATAAAATTTAAGCCTTCCACCTTTCAAGGGGTTATAAGACTTGTTCTACTCTGAGTCACCAATCAAATGTGATTTACCATGATGGCACATTACAAGACAACCCTTCAGGAACATGGGTGTTTTGTCAACCCAAACATAGCTCACTGATTTTCCAAAAATATTGTTGACAAGTCCTAAAAGTAAAACAGGTGCAGAGGTTTTTTTTTTTTGAAATTCGGACCTTCTGTTTCATTAATCAGGGCTTCAGATGAAGGGAAAGTTGGGATGATCAATAGTTACAAATTAAAAAGGAAATCAGTTTCAGAAGTGTTTTCTGGTGTGAAATATAAACAAAGTTTCTTTGGAGAGGATGAGAAAAAAAGATTAATTAAAGATAGAAGCCTCTTTTATCACAGGTCAAGTTTTTTTTACACACCATTAAGCTCATTCCTTTTAGAGAAGGGCTCAAAATTATTTAACTAAAATCAGTGATCAAAATAGAGGGAACGAGAAGGAAATTGTCTTGAAATAAGTACATTTTATTTAGGTCGTTGGTACTGATCAAATGTCACTGTGGATAACAATATTTAGTCTTTACAAAGTGCTTCTCAGTTTGAGCCACAATTTTCTTCATTTCCTGACCAACGGCCTTGTACGGCCAACAGCTTGTGCCTTTAACCCAGCAGATGTTTTTGTGTCTCGGTTGTATTCATCACACAGGCAGAGCCCAGGATTTTGTTTTCATTCACACCCTTCTCCCACATGCAGAACTTCCTTCAGAAGACAAAGGGAGTGTGCATAAAAACACACCGCAGGGTGGGGATGAGTTTAACGAACACGGTCTCCGGTGTATAAAGAGCCTAACTCTTTCCTAGTACACAACAACCACTGAAGTAATTTGAAACGGTTCCTATAAGACCAAAACCCACAGCCAAAGGAATCACATAATCATAGAATATTGAACTTGGATGGGACCGGTCCAGTGTGTGTCAAAACCGAGTAATATACGGGCGCTTTTTAAAGGTAAAAGTTATTTAAGCTCACATTCCCCTCCCTCCATGCTGACTTCAACTAATTTTGTTCTAGTCTTCCTTAAAGATATGTGCAACCATGAATCAAAGAATAAACTTGGCATCCCTCTAGCTTCTTCCCCTCCTGATGGGAACAGAGACTGCTCAATGTAGGCATCGGTGTAGTGCCACTTCCTATAAGCTGTAACGATCTTTCAAGGTGAAGGTCACACCAAAGCGTCAGCCTGCCTTCGTGTAGCTCCACAGCCACCACTCACTGGTGGTGTCACTTCACACAGGTTACTCAGCCAACCTGTGCCTCGTCTATAACAGTAGGATCCACCTCATAGGCTATAAAATGAAATGAAATGATAGAGGTGCCTACTGTATAGTTAGTACATGATCACGATCACTTGTTTTCAAAACCAGATAGCCACCAAAATTCAAAGTTTATTTAACTGAATATAATGCACAATATGATTTTTTAGTGGAAGTATATATAGTGAAAGTGGGTTCATGGACCACTTTTTTAACAGAATTATACTAAAAACTTCGAGAATATGTTCTCTAGTTCAGAGTAACCGGATGTCATATATAATTAACTCTGCCAGTTAGCAATTTTAAAACCAATTTTAATAAAGTGACACCAGAAGGTTGGCTTGTCCCTGCAAGGTAAGGTAAGCATTATCACATCATAGAAATCTGCATTAAATGCATTGTTTAGTTTAACCATTTCTCAGATGGAGAGGTAAATTACACACTGCTGGTATTACCTTAAGAACGAAGGAAAATCCAGCATCTTTGATGGGTTTTTCAATTAGATTTTGGTAGCATGAAACTATCAACCAGGTCAATATCTTAGACGTTGTAAAATCACAAAGAAGTTAGGAAGTTTGGATTCCTTTCCAAAGTTCTTTGTTTTCTATGAAAAGCTGAAAAAATCTTCACATCACAAAGGAAAGAGCAATTTGACAGATGTGTCCCAAAATAATCAGATTGGCATTCATGGTGGTGAAGAAAACTTTCCTAACTATCACAAAAGTGATAACTAAATCCTTTTAAATTATACTTATTTCTGTGTCTAATATTTTCCCCTGTTAAAATTTATTATGTATGAAAAGAAAACCATTTATTCATCTCAGATAGACATAACAACGGACTGACATTATCCTAGATCCGTAAAGAATATATTTCAGAGGACAGAATTGTCCCTACTCTTTGTCTAGGATCTTAAAACCAATTTGAAAGCTAGCACAATGCTTGCATTCAGATATATTAAGTATCCCAAACATTTTCAGAAGTTTCCATCATGCCAAGAAGTTATATTACAATTTTCAGATCTGTAAATGGATGCTTTTAATTAATAACAATATGCATATAGGATTCTCGCATCAAAGCTTTTCAATAAAATCTTTCCTTAGCTACTTAGTCATATATATTATTTACATTTTGAAAGCATTTTCCATATTTTCAATCACTGACATTTACATCTGATTTTTAAAAATGCTTTCTAAGCACCAAGAATACAAAAATACCAAAAACAAAACAAAACAAAACAAACCCGCCCCAAAACAAACCAAAAACCAAAACCCAAAAACCCAAAAGCCAAAAACCTGTATTAAGGGGGAAAATTGCAATAAATAAAAGATGAATTAGGAAATAAACCTTTGAAAGAAAAACTCTTATCCTAGTGGAATTGATGTATATTAAATGGGCTGCTAAGTAGATGCATTTAGTTAAATTGGAACTACTCAAACAAGAATGAGAGGAGGTAGTGCTTATACTTTGGGAACCCTCATATATTATACATCTCTTTAAAAATAATGTTTTATTTCATTTCGTAGACTTCTTTATCTTTTACATGCAGTACCAGCTAGACTCTACTGTGTAACAAGCCACCCCATGACTTTGTGTGTTCAGGCAACAACATTTATTTAAGCTCAAATATCAGTTGGCCTGCAGTTTGGGCTGTGCTCAGCCTGATGGCCTTCTGGTGATGTCCGAGCTGATTGCTGTTTGCTAAGCTCCTTCAAGGACCTTGGCTGGAACAGCTGGGTCAACCGGAGCCTCTTGCCACATGGTTTCTTATCCTCTAGCAGGCCAGATGCTTGTGCATATGGTGCAGTTTCAAGCTCAGTGAGAGAAATCCCTAATATGCAAATGCTTTCTAAGCCTCTGTTTGCTGCTGTTCCATTGATCAAAGCCGGTCACAAGGACAGTTTACATTCAACTGAGGAAAGCAACGCTCCACTTTCTATTGGGAAGACTTGCACGTATTGTCCCTATTTTGCTATCTGCCATGCCTACAATATTTCTTTTTTTTTTTTTTAAGATTTTATTTATTTATTTGACACAAAGAGAGACACAGGGAGAGAGGGAACACAAGCAGGGGGAGTGGGAGAGGGAGAAGCAGGCTTCCCGCCGAGCAGGGAGCCCGATGTGGGACTCGATCCCAGGACCCTGGGATCATGACCTGAGCCAAAGGCAGACGCTTAACAACTGAGCCACCCAGGCACCCCGCCCGCAATATTTCCTTACCCATGTGCTTTCAAATTAATGCTTAAATATCTCTGAAATTCATCCGTTTCTCTCCTTGGGGACATTCCTTAAGGTCAGCTCTCATTACCTTTCCATTGGATTATTGCTGCGGCTGTCTCGGTGGACTCCCCTCAACCATGCCTACTGCCTTACAAGAAGGCAGCCAAGCAATCTTTTTAAAACATAGATATTATTTGAATAAGAATATCAAATTAGGCTTTGAACGCCTTTTCATTATGTCAGGTTAAAAACCCAAGTCTTTATTAGGACTACTAAGTCCTGTGTAGTTCACACACCTTGAATATATGTGGACTCCCAAACATGCACCATGACAGGAGGGTGCTTGATTTGGCCTAATCTGAAAGCTTCGCTCAAGAAAGGAAGTTTGGGCTGAGGTTCGAATAACGGGACCAGAATGAATTGGGGAAAGGGGATGAATATTTACATCAGTTGTAATTTCACACTTATTTGTATGATTTCTTAATTGTTGAAAGCTGAGATCACATCTGTTTTTCCTCTGGTGCCTAGCAAAGTGGTTTAGACCCAATAAGAAATTTTAAGACAAGATTAACTTTCAGATACCTGAGCAAAGACTAAATTGTAGACTTATATGAAAATTGCAATATTTCAGAGTCACACTTCTCTAATGTCTGAAACCATTATTTTGAAGACATATGACCTATGTTTCTGGGCTTCATATCAGGAATGAAGAAATTCAGGTTCTAGGACTAATTCAGCCATCACCCATCTGTTAAACATTCTTGGTCTCAGTCTCCTCATCTGTAAAGAGAGAAAGAATGCAGCCATGGTACCTGTCTTTCCAATTTTTTAATTATGTGATGCTATGCTTCTGAGACTTGAAATAAGCAGAAAATTTTAGCATAAAGATAACCTTTCAGAAGAGAATGCATTATACATTTATTTATCTAAATTTGCTTTAGATTTATAATATACCCAGAGTAAATAATTATACATAACAATAAAATTGCTCAAAATATTAAATGCAGAGACTTTTTAAAAACCCAGAAAAATAAAAAATAAAGCAAAGAAGAATAAACATATAATATGTAAACAATAGAATGAAATTAAATAGCAATCTCCTCATCGCAGCAAATAGAGTAACTGTCCTAAATTTGTGGACTACTTAAATGCCTCACATTGAGAAACATGCTGAATTTCCAAAAATTTTAACACATGGGACCTGCTTATGAAGCATCTGGAAAATCCCAAAATCAAAACATGCACTTCAGCAGGACAATTTCAAAAGAGTATAACCCAGAGGCTATGTCCCCCAAGCTGAGTGTGGCAGGAAATAGTTGGGCCCCCACATGTCAAGACAAAATTTCTGCAGCACTTCTCAATAGGACATTTAAAAAGAGAAAAGCAAATAGGCAACACAGCAGTAGGTATTTTTTAATATATTTCAGATTTTACTCAAACAAAAACAACATATGGGATTGTGAAGTAATTCACAATTCATTATAATGAATCAAATAAGAGATTTCGAACCTCTTGATACCCAAAGTAATAGATTTTATTCTCACGATTTTGTGAGGCTTCTGAGGTAAATTCCAGTTTATTGAGGAATGTACCTGACCGAGGGCATCAGAAAAATAGAGTTCAAGTTCAGCTCTGTGATGCGATCTTAATATCTCAATCTGCAATGTAAATGAAAATAGGTGGTAAAAGAATTGCCTCTGGAGGCTGACTGTCTGGTTTTTAATCCCAAGTACCCCTCAGAAAAAACTGTATGGAATAACTTCTTATTTAAGTGTCATGTATTTTGTAGGGTAGCCACTAAAGAATAGAAAGTTATAAATTCCAACTAGAGGATGGAAAAAAAATGCAGTAACAGAAATAACACAATCACAAAGAAAGCAGAAAAAAAATTTTAATAAACAATATACAAGTTATACAAATAGCACAAAAATTTGGTAGAATTTAACCCAAAGTAGATCAGTAATTATATTAAATATAAATGAGCCATATGTTACAATTAAAAGGCAAGATAAAAGAGATTAAAATGCAAACCCAAATAAATCCTTTTTTAAAAGATGTATATTAAAAATAGGAATACAGAAAGATTAAAAGTCTGAAATAGATATACTTTATAAATGTTAATTCCCCTCAAAAATGGGGTTTTAGTTATAGCATTATCAAAAAAAGGAGACATTACAGCAAAAAGCATTATCGTATTTCAACAGGGTCATTTTACAATGAGGAAAAATGTAATACATCACAGATCACCAAGAGATTATGAAGTTTTAAGCTTTTCTGTATTTAATTAAAAAATTGATAAAACTAGAAGAATAAGAATACAAATTAAAAAATCAGAGTAGGAGATTTTAACAAAATTTTCTTTATAAAGATATAATAAAAAGGAAAAATACAAAAAGGACATGGAAAACTTGAATAACTTGATTTAAAAATTTGACCTAGTGGATTTTTACAGACTATTTCACTCAACAACCATAGAATGCACATTCTTTTACAATGTGCACATTTATAAAAGCTGACCATATCCTGGGCTAAAAAGTATGTTCAACAAATTTCAAAGAATTTAAATCACACAAGCCATTTTCTCTGACTAGAAATTAGAAATTGATAGGAAAAAAAAAAAAAACAACCCTAGAAGCATCCTTTAAGTTTGGGAATTAGAAAATGCATTTCCTTTTTGACTCATTCTAAAACTCATATTAAAATTAGAAAATATTTAGAACTGAAATACGAACCAACCTTAGGGATGCACATAAAGCAGGAGTTAAAGAAAAATAGATAGTTTAGCATATGTTAAAAAAATAGTAGAATGAGAATTAATGAATTATTCATGTCAGTGAAGTAGGAAGAGGCTAGTATAACAAAGGCAAAAAAAAAAAAAGAAGAAGGAAGGAAGGATAATAAAGAAGTAAAAAGTAAAAGTTAATGAAATAGCAATAAGCATGTTATAGAGAGGGTCAACAAAGCTGAAAGTTGGTTTTTAAAAATAACATACAATTATCCCACTTCTTGAAAGATTAATCAAGTAAAACAAGAGAAGGCACAAAATAATTAATATCAGTAATATAAAAGTGGACATCATTATTACTTATGTACATTTAAAAAGATAAGATAATATTATGAACAAACTTATTTCCAACAAATGGAAAATTTCAAGAAAATAAAGCAATCCTCCCAAAATGTAACTTACCGAAATGGACTCATAAAGAATAAAAAATCAGGACAGTCTATTCTAAAAATTGAATAATAGTCACAAATTTTCCCATAAAGAAAATTCCAGGTCTAGCTGGCTTCAACAGCACGTTCCATGAAGCATACAAAGATTGATTAATTCCAATATTACACAAATACTTCCAGAGAATAGAAACAGAAGGAACACTCCTCATATTATTTTATGAAGTTAGTGTAAGCTTGATAAGAGCTCTGAGAAAGAAATTAGTAGAAAATTACTGGCCATCTCTTTCAGGAACATTGATGTAAAATACTAAGCAAACAAAAGTAATAGAAAAATATATTAAAACAATAATTAGCAACTTGGATTTATTCCAGGAATGCTAAGTTGTTGGCACATTAGAAAATCAATTACTATAATTCATCATATCAAGATATTAAGGGGAAAATATTACATAATCCCTTCAATAAATGCAGAAAACATATCTGATAACATGTAACATCCACTTTCAGAAACTTTCTTAATATAATACTGGTATTTGCCGGACACCTAAAGATAATATATTCTAATGAGGAAAAACTGAAATATTGCCCTTGTGATCAGCAAAGGGATTTAAGCATACATGTACATTTTATCCAACCTTTTGTATATGTCATAATAAATGGTGAAAAAAATACCAGCCTGCATGAAAATATATGCAAGAACTAAAACAGATAAATGAATATTAACTAGAATATATAACTGGCTCTGGCAAGTAAATAAGAAAAAGATAATCAATAAAAAAATAGGCTAAGAATATGAACAGGCAATTCACAAAATAGGTAAACTGAATGGTTAATAAAAACTCCTAAACATTATTAAACTCACCAATAATCAAAGAAATTCCAATTAACATGACAATATAGCACTTATCTCCATCAAATAGGAAAAAAATGTAAAATTTTTATTTTCTAATGTAAAAGAAAAAAAACTGACCAATAGCAAACATGACAAAAAGTTAATATCTTTTGAATCTTGGAGGTGTCTGTGGATACTTTTATCTTCTGTCTTATTTTCTGGGTGAAAAATGATTTCCTAGTCAAAATTTTAAAACTGTTTTAATATAACTTTACAAAACACTTTTGAATTTGGGTTCAGAGATTTAACCTTGAATCTATGTTTACTAACTGTGTGACTTCTGAAAATTTTATACCCTTTCTAAAACTCCATTTCTTCATTTATTGTACAGGAAATATATTAAGAATAATATATGATTATTTGTAAGGAGTAAAAAGATGAAAATAGGAACAGTGGAAGGCTTAAAGAAGAATGTCAAAAAAGTGGACTTCTACAAATGTTTTCCTTTCTTTTCCATGAGAAATTAAATAATTTAAGGCAGATTATTTTGCACATTATCTCAACTTTTAGCATCCCATTTCTTCAACCATAAGATGAAGTGATAATGCTTCATTCACTGGTACCAGGCGGTCATGTGAAGCTAATATGAGAGCTCCCTTTGGCTGTCCATTTCACTTAGAGTGAAAGCAGGTCCTCACAGTGGTTGACAGGGCCCTACCTGAGCCCCCACTCATTCACACCCCTCTCTGTTACCTTTCCAACCTCTCTTCTTCTCTCCTCATTTGGCCCCAGCCACCCCAGCATACTGGCTACCCTTGAACTTCCAGGCAAGTGCCTACTTAAAAACTTTGCAAACTCTGTCTAGAACACTCTTCTCAAAATATCTACAAGCCAACCCTCTCACCTCTTTCAAAGTCTTTGCTCAAATGCCTGCTTTTCTATTATACTGACCCAAATCAGCCTGTTAAAATTGGAACACTGCCCACCCAGCAATTACTCTTACCTGCTCTACTTAATTTTTTCCCCCCATAATATATATCAGCCTCTAACAGACTATGATTTACAATTTATTATGCTGGTTGTTTATAGCCAATCTCTCCTTGCTATTAAATCAACTCAGTAGGGACTGAGGCCTTTACTTTCCCCATGATGTACCCCATATACATAGAATATTTCCTAACACATGGTAGGCACTCAATAAATATTTGCTGAGTAAATGAATGTGTATGAAAAGCTCACCACTTGGGAAAATATATGAGTTTTGGAACTTGAAGTGAACTTTTGTTGCCCAAATAACAATTGACTTAACTTCATGATTTATGGAATTGCAGATATTTTAGAAATATGCATGCAAAAATATTCTCAGAAATAGTTTCTAAAAATAAAAAATATTGACATGTATAGTCCTTTAATTTAATTCCAAATACAAAAATAAAACTTGTGGAAGAAGACAAACTTTTCCTAAGGGATTGTGACATATATCAATGAGTAGTCTAATTTCGAATTCCATGCTATCAAGAACAGAGGAAGGTGGTTCAGGATGTGTACAATCAATGATGTTGTAAATGTGTCCGGTGCTGAATTCTCAAAAAACTGCCCCGGGTGTCCCAGAATAATTGGTATCTGATAAGTTCTAGACTTGTAGGTGATGAGTAATTGACACCATCATTATGGTATTTCCAGAAGATTCTCTAGATAATTGCTGCAATAAATATATTTGATTTGTGTCCTATAACCACCCAGCAGGAAAAATATACTCACAAATGTTTGCCAGAGTGTTGCATCTTTTTCATTTGTTTGCTTGACTAGAAGTATATATATATACATTTTTTATGTCAAATTACATTCTTAAATGTAAGTATAAAAAATAAATTTAAATGGGACAATCTACTCTAAATTTAAACCAGCATTTGTCTCTCATCCCACGTTTGGAGAAGGAGGGACAAAGCTGGCAGCGATTACATGGTCACACCACTTGCAGTGTGGCACTGAGTGCCCAAGCCCTCCCAGCACATGTGCAGCCACTCAGGCATTTCTCTGCTGTCCCCTGCCTTAAGATTCTACAGAAAGTCCAAGCATCTTGATCTTATTCATTTATTCTGCTTCTAACAGCTGTAACAATTAGAGATGCCCTGATGGTTGAATCAGAACATTTCCCAGTCAACAAAGCAAACAATGGTGTAGCAATTCGACTAGAAAACTTTTTGGTCCGAAGTATGTTCTTTTCTAGCTCAAGCATCTGAGAAAGGTGCTGATAATACTGAATTGAGGGAAACCATTAGGCCAGTAAGAACTTTGGAAAGAACTGACATCAATTAACATCTCTACAGGGCTCCAATACAGGTAGGGTTTTCCTTCTATATGGTTCTCTGTAAAAAGTTAATCGTGGTTTTCATTAACTTAGGAATGAAGTATGTCACTAGGTGATGTAGGGACATAAAAAGGAAATAAAATAGGTACTCTCTATCAGTAGTATATTTTGAATCTAGTTTGAGAGAAACAACAGGAACATTTATATGTTGTCTTTTATTTACTTTTTTAAAAAATATTTTATTTATTTATTTGACAGAGAGAGACACAATGAGAGAGGGAACACAAGCAGAGGGAGTAGGAGAGGGAGAAGCAGGCCGAGTAATGGTTTCTGAATAAATCTAGAGGTATTCAACAGAGACACCTAAATGAACTAGAGTATTTTGTGGAGGAGCTAGATTGGAAAGGAGGTAGAGACATGAAAGATATTCCATGCTAAGGTGTGGATAAAGAGGCAGAGATGGGATAGGCAGGCTGGGATCTGACTGATATAAATGCCTGGTGCCATGGGGATGAGAATCATGTACTTTTAGCCTTTAAAGAATTGGAGCATCCTGCCAAGGGTTGTTTTGTTTATTTGTATATGCACATAAATACCAATTTTAGCTGATCCTTCCTAACTGTATACTGACCTTATCTTGCCTATCTCCAGCCAAATATCTGATTAGCAACTTCCAGGCCCAGATTCCCACCAAACCCTTTAAACCATAATCACAGCCCCAGGATAAAAAAATATCAGTTCTTTCTCTTAATCATGGGGCCCATCATAGTACACTTATTTTTTTTTTCCTCATAAAATAGAAAAAAATATTCATGAAACAATGAGTTTGATCTAAGCAGCTTAAAAAGGAATGGAGGGGGAAGCAGCCCAGTGTGGTGGTTTATGACCTGGACTCCAGCCAGTCTCCCTGGCAACACTGACTCTCTCACTTCCCAGAGACCTGCCACTGGGAAAATCTCTGAACCTCAATGCTTTCATCTGTAAAATGGAGATAATAATGATACCTGAGAGCATGATTTTGAAGATTAAATTAGTTAATACTTCTAAAGCACTTTGAGCAAGGCCCTATATAAGTGGTCATACTCCTACTAGTAATAACGTTAGCTTTATTACTGAGTGAGCTGAGAAAATAGTCATGTAGCTCATACCAAAAGCACAAATCTCATACCATAGGAACATTTTTAAAATTTATGGTGTTAGTTTTGTTTGCCAGAAGTAATTACTTAACATGAGTCTTCAGCATACGGCGGCAAATAGCTAGAACTCAGGGAAACCTTCAGGTCACTAAAAAGCCAAAAAGCACTACCAAACTACGGGTGATCCACCAGGAAGACTGGGACTCTGGTCATTGTCATATAGATCTGGTCATTATAGAGGATAGAATGTTCTCAGAGGTTGTATGGATTCCTAAGCCCATTAGGCACTTGCAAATTGAAGATGCTCTTTTCACTGTACCTGAAATTTGGGGAATAAAAAAAAAATTAGAGGAGAGGGAGGAGGAAGATGGTGGCGGAGTAGGAGGACCTGAGGCTCACCTCATCTCATGAACACAACTAGATAACTATCAAATCATCCTAAATACCTCAGAAATTGACCTGAAGACAGGCAGAACAAACTCCATAACTAAAGGAAGAGAAGAGGCCACACTGAAGGTAAGAAATGTGGAGACATAGTTTAGGGAAGAAACGGATCACAGCTCCTGTGGAGAGAAGGGAGCCATGGTTGCAGAGAAGTGTGAGAGAAACAGGAGTACACATGGAAATGCATAAGGAGAACATGTCCCAAGGCCATTGGACTGGAAAATGAGAGGGGCTGAAATTTGTTAGTCCTTGCAACCAATGGGGCTTAAATACTTAGTTTTAAAGGTCAGTGGGCTTGGCTAGGATAGAGCCCAGAGGGCATTATGCTGCTCCTGGAGAGAAGGCAGGCAAATAACCTGAAGCAGACACTGTGGAAACAGCGATCTGAAAAATAACTGGGGCACACAAGGGGAGATCATTCACTCCTATCAGAGCACAACCCTGAGAGGCAGCATTCACAGAGCCACCTCTCCAGGAACAATGGAGCTGGCAGGTGCCATTTTCCTCTTCTGCGCCTCAGCATGAGCACAGAACCACCTGTAGGAAGCAGCGCAGCACTGACACTGGCTGCCTAACTTGCCTACACCAAGCTCCCCCACCCCCCCAACACCATGCTTTGATGGGACTGCCCCTCGCAGTCAAGCTTGCCTCAGCCCCAGTGCAGTGGCCCCCTCCTCCAGAAGACCAGCACAAACCCTTGCCCACAACATGTCTCCCAATCAGAGAGTTCTGCAGGGCCTCAGATGTCATGGAAGTGTTAGGTCTCGTTTCACAAGCAGAAGAGAGCACACCTAGTTAAAACTCACCACATTCAGGCCAAGGACCAAACACTGCCCACAGGCAAGGAGAGCCTCTACAAACAACTGGCCTGAAGAAAGAGCAGCCAGGACACAACAGCAGAGCACACGGAGCACACACTGGAGACACTCACTGAAGTGCCAGGTCCTGGGCATTACATGACTGCTTCTTCATAAGGTCATTATTTTCAGGAGCAAAGGACATAACTGGCTTCTCTAACACAGAGAAGAAGGCAGAGACTTAGACAAAATGTGAAAACAGAGGAATTTATCCCAAATCAAAGAACAAGCTAAGGCCACAGCCAGAGATCTAAGTGAAACAGATATAAGTAATATGCCTGATGGAGAATTTAAAGCAAAAATCATAAGGATAGTCACTGGCAAAGAATAGAAGACAACAGTGAGACCTTTCCCACAGAGATAAAAGAGTTAAAAAAGAATCAATCAGAGATGAAGAGTGCAATAAGCAAGATTGGAAACACCCTTGATGCAATGAACAGCAGGCTGAAAGAAGCAGAGGGATGAATTAATGACTTAGAAGACAAAGTAATAGAAAGAAATGAAGCTGACCAAAAAAGATAAAGAAGAATTATGCAACAGGAGAATAGACTTAGGGAACTCAGTGACTCCATCAAATGTAATAATATTCATATTTTAGGAGTCCCGGAAGAAGAAGAGTGAGAAAGGGGGGCAGAAAATTTATTTCAAGAAATAATAGCGAAGAACTTGCCTAATCTGTGGAAGGAGACAGATATCCAGATCCAGAAGGCACAGAGAACTTCCATCAAAATCAATAAAATCAGGCCCACACAAAATTAAATTATTAAATTAAATTAAATTATAAATTAAATATAGTGATAAAGAAAAAGTCTTAAAAGCAGCAGGACAAAAGAAGTCATTAACTTACAGGGGAAAACTCATAAGGCTAGCTGGAGATTTTTCAACAGAAACTTCACAAGCCAGAAGAAAGTGGCATGACATACTCAAAGTGCTGAATGGGAAAAAATCTGTGGCTGAGAATATTCTATCCAGCAAGGCTATTATTCAGAATAGAAGGAGAGATAAAGAGTTTCCCAGGCAAATAACCCCTAAACCAGCCCTGCAAGAAAAATTAAAGGGGACTCTTTGAGTGGAAAGGAGAGACCAAAAGTGATGTATAAAGGCAGGAAACACAGGGCGCCTGGGTGGCTCAGCCAGTTAAGTCTCTGACTCTTGATTTTAGCTCAGGTCATGATCTCTGCAGTCATGGGGTCAGGCCCCACGTTGGGCTCTGCACTCAGCTGGAAGTCTGCTTGAGATTCTCTCACCCTTTCCTTCCACCCTCCCCACTGCTCACACTCTCTCTTTCTCTTGCTCTTTCTAAAATAAATAAATAAATAAATCTTTTTAAAAAATAATAAATAAATAAATAGAGGCAGGAAACACAAAAGCAGTAAAAATGAATATTTCTGTAAAAATCAGTCAAGGAACTCACACACACAAAAAAGATATAGGATATAATAACATATACCTAAAATGTGGAGAGGAGAAAAAAACAGGTTCAAACTTGAAAAACCACCAACTTAATATAGACTGCTATTTGCAGAAAAGGTTAAATATAAACCTAATGGTAACCATATATCAAAACCACTAATAAACATGCAAATAATAAAGAGAAAGAAACCCAAATATATCACTAAAGAAAATCAGTAAAACATGAAAGACAAGAAAGAATCAGAGAACATCTCCAGAAGCAACCACAAAACAAGTAATAAAATAGGAATGAATTCATATCTATCAATAATTACTTTGACTGTAAATGGACTAAACACTCCAATCAAAGGACTTAGGGTAACAGAATGGATAAAATAACAAGATCCATCTATATGTTGCCCACCAGAGACTCATTTTAGACCTAAAGACACCGGCAGATTGAAAGTAAGGGGATGGAGAAATATTTATCATGCAAATGGATGTCAAAAGAAAGCTGGAGTAGCAATACTTACGTTGGAAAAACTAGACTTTAAAATAAAGACTGTAACAAGAGACAAAGAAAGGCACTATATAATAATAAAGGGGACAATCCAACAAGAAGTTATAACAATTGTGAATATTTATGCCCTCAACATGGGATCACCCATATATATAAAACAATAACAAACAAAAGAAACTAGTTGATAATAATACAATAATAGTAGGGTATTTTTAACACCCCACTTACATTAATGGACAGATCATCTAAACAGAAAATCAACAAGGAAACAATGGTTTTGAAAGACACAATGGACCAGATGGATTTAACAGATATATTCAGAATATTCCATCTAACATTCCGTCCCTTAAAATAGCAGAATGCACAATCTTTTCAAGTGCACATGGAACATTCTCCAAAATACATCACAGATTAGGTCACAAAACAGGCCTCAACAAATCAAAGTCATCTCATGCTACTCTTCTGACCACTACACTATAAAACTAGAAGTCAACCATAAGAAAAAATCTGGAAAGACCCCAAATACATGGAGATTAAATAATATGCTATTAAACAATGAATGGATCAAACAGGAAATCAAAGAAGAAACAAAATAGTACATGGAAACAAATGAAAATGAAAACACAACAGCTCAAAACATTTGGGATAAAGCAAAAGCAGTTCTAAAAGGGAAGTTAATAGCAATACAGGCTTACCTCATGAAGCAAGAAAAATCTCAAATAAACAGCCTAGCCTTACAGCTAAAGAAGCTAGAAAAAGAACAACAAAACCTAAAGCCAGCAGAAGGAAGGAAATAATAGAGATTAAAGCAGAAATAAATGATATATAAACTAAAACAAACAAACAAACAAACAAACAAAAAACAGATCAATGAAACCAGGACCTGGTTCATTGAAAAACTTAATAAAATTGATAAAACCTCTAGCCAGACTTATCAAGAAGAAAAAAGACCCAAATAAAATCACAAATGAGAAAGGAGAAATAACCAACACCACAGAAATACAAACAATTATAAGAGAATATTATGAAAAACGATATGCCAACAAACTATACAACCTAGAAGAAATGAATAAATTCCTAGAAACATATAAATTACCAAAACTGAGATAGGAAGAAATAGAAAACTTCAACAGACCAATGACCACTAATGAAACTGAATCAGTAATCAAAAAACTCCCAACAAAAGTCCAGGGCCAGGTAGCCTCACAGGCAAATTCTCCCAAACATTTAAAGAAGAGTTAATACCTATTCTTCTCAAGCTAGTTCCAAAAAATAGAAAAGGAAGGAAAATTTCCAAATTCATTCAATGAGTCCAACATTAACGTAATACCAAAACCAGATAAGGACACCACTGAAAAAGAGAACTACAGGCCAATATCTTTGATGAACATAGATGCAAAAATTCTCAATAACATACCAACAAACCAAATCCAATAATACATTAAAAAAATAATTAGCCACAATCAACTGGAATTTATTCCTGGGTGCAAGGGTGGTTCAATATTCACAAATCAATCAATATGATATACCACATTAATAAAAGAGAGGATAGGAACCCTATGATCATTTTAATAGATGCAGAAAAAGCATTTAACAAAGTACAACATCCATTCGTGATAAAACCCTCAACAAAGTAGGTTTAGAGGGAACATACTTCAACATAATGAAGGCCATATGAGAAAAACCCACAGCTAATACCATCTTAAATGGGGAATAAATGAGCTTTTCCTCAACAGTCATGAGCAAAACAGGGATGTCCACTCTCACCCTTTTTATTCAACATAGTACTGGAAGTCCTAGCCACAGCAGTCAGACAACAAAAAGAAAGAAAAGGCATCCAAGTTGGCAAGGAAGAAGTAAAACTTTCACTATTTGCAGATGACATGATAGTCTGTGTAGAAACCCCAAAAGGCTCCACCAAAAAAACTACTAGAACTGATACATGAATTCAGTCAAGTCACAGGATACGAAATCAACATACATGCATCTGTTGCATTTGTATATACCAATAATGAAGCAGGCAGAAAGAGAAATTAAGGAATCAATCCAATTTACAATTGCACCAAAAACAATAAGTTACCTAGGAATAAATGTAACCAAAGAGGTGAAAGACCTGTACTCTGAAAACTTAAAACACTGATGAAAGAAATTGACAATGACACAAAGACATGGAAAGAAATTCCATACTCATGGATTGGAAGAACAAATATTGTTAAAATGTCTATATCCAAAACAGTCTACACATTTAATGCAATGCTTATCAAAATACAACCAGCATTTTTCACAGAGCTAAAACAAACAATCTTAAAATTTGTATGGAACCACAAAAAACCTCAACTAGCCAAAGCAATCTTGAAAAAGAAAAAAAAACTTCACAATTCTGGACTTTAAGTTATATTACAAAGCTGTAGCAATCAAAACAGTATGGTACTGGCACAAAAATAGACACATAGATCAATAGAACAGAATAGAAAACCCAGAAATGAACCCACAATTATAGGTCAATCAATCTTCAACAAAGCAGGGAAGAATAGCCAATGGGAAAAAGACATCTCCTCAACAAATGATGTTGAGAAAACTGGACAGCAACATGCAAAAGAATGAAACTAGACCACTTCCTTACACAAAATACACAAAAATAAATTCAAAATGGATTAAAAACCTAAATGTGAGATGTCAAATAATAAAAATCCTAGAAGAGAACACAGGCAGTAACTTCTTTAACATCAGCAGTAACAACTTCTTTCTAGATATGTCTCCTGAGGCAAGGGAAACAAAAGCAAAAACAAACTACTAGGACTTTGTCAAAATAAAAAGCTTCTGCACAGTGAAGGAAACAATCAACAAAACCAAAAAGCAACCTTCAGAATGGGAGAAGATATTTGCAAATGACATATCTGATAAAGGGTTAGTATCCAAAATATATAAAGAACTGATAAAACTCAACACCCAGAAGCAAATAATTCAATTAAATAATGGTCAGAAAACACAAAGAGAAATTTTTTCATAGAAGACACACAGATAGCCAACAGACACATGGAAAGATATTCAACATCACTCATCATCAGGGAAATGCAAATCAAAACTACAATGAGATGTCATCTCACACTGGTTTCAATGGCTAAAATCAATAACACATGAAATAAGAGGTGTTGGCAAGAATGTGGAGAAAGGGGAACACTTTTGCACTGTTAATGGGAATGCAAACTGGTGCAGCCACTCTGGAAAAGAGTATGGAGGTTCCTCAAAAAGTTAAAAATAGAACTACCTAAGATCCAGCAATTGCCCTACTAGGTATTTACCCAAAGAATAAAAAAACACTAATTCAAAAGGATACACTAACCCTGATATTTATAGCAGCATTATCTACAATAGCCAAATGATGGAAGCAGCCCAAGTGTCCATCAAATGATTAATGGATAAAGACGAGGTGGTACATATATAAAATGGAACAGTACTCAGCCATAAAAAGAATGAAATCTTGTCTTTGCAACAACGTGAATGGTGCTAGAGTGTATTATGCTAAACAAAATAAGCCAGTCAGAGAAAGACAAATACCATATGATTTCACTCATATATGGAATTTAAGAAACAAAACAAATAAGCAAAAGGGAAAAAAAGAGAGAGAGAGGCAAACCAAGAAACAGACTCTTAACTACAGAGAACACACTGATGGTTCCCAGAGGGGAGGCTAGTCGGGGGGATGGGAGAAATAGGTGACGGGGATTAAGGAGCGTACTCGTGCTGAGCACCGGGTGATGTATAGAACTGTTGAATCACTATATTGTACAGCTGAAACTAATATAACACTGTATGTTAATTAACTGGAATTAAAAATAAAAACTTAAAAAAAATGAGAGGGGACTTTTCCTGACTTTCCAAACTGAAGGTCCACTGAAAGGTGAGGAAGACTTATTTCCAAGGTCTTTTGTCATTCAGCGCACGTGTCGTAAGCACCTGAAGCTGCTGAGTTAAGTGTCAGCCAGAGGTTGTGGAGAGGCTGCTATTGTCCATCGAGTATCTGTGATTTTCTTCCCTCATGTGCTGTTGTCACCAAGAAGCAGCCGTCCAGTAAGGAACTACACATTTTCCAACACCTTTTGTCTTGGTTGGACGCCTGAGACTCCATTTCCAAGCTAAAAAGTGAGCCAAAGAGATATATTTTTAAACATTTCTGTCATGAGATTCTCCACTCTCCCTTCTCCTGCCTGCAGGCCGGATTTGAGGCTACGGATAGTCATGAATGCCAAGCGTTTCCTAAGTCTGGTCCCTACATGGTGCAGGGAGAAGTCTGTGCTGCCACTTTGACCTGAGAGGAGTGAGAAATAAATGTCTATTATGTGAAGCCACAGAGAATCTGGGCTTTATTTGTTTCAGTAGCTAGCATTACATT
This sequence comes from Leptonychotes weddellii, assembly GCF_054177405.1. NCBI lineage: Eukaryota > Metazoa > Chordata > Mammalia > Carnivora > Phocidae > Leptonychotes > Leptonychotes weddellii. Next base: position 85,542,944 of record NC_138370.1, read on the forward strand.
GCTAATAAAGGAGTATGAATTAGAGAGAAGCCCTTGCCCAGTAGCACTGATGGCCAAGCCACTAGGCAAAACTCGGCATTTGACCACAGTCTTCACCAATAAACACATAGATGTCTCATTAGACGGCACGATGAGAGAGCATCAGACTACTAGGAAAAATTACCGAGAAGTCCGACTTCCGAAGTGACCCAAAGTCTCCCAGAGGTGGTCCAAAGCTACAAATCTTGCAAGAAGCTACCAAATGTTCACAAATTAAAATGTTTTCCAGACCAATGAGGTTCAGATAACCCTTGAATAAACATCCAAATGTCTGGGTGCTTATTTAAAAACAAAATAAATCTCTAATCCTTTTGAGGCCTTGATATTAATAACAACCATTACTATAGGGGTTACGGGATGAAATCATCTATAACTAGAGGAGTTATAAAGCAGTAGCTCTAAAATTTCTTAGTAGAAAGGGAAGTTGTTGGATCTTCCTCAGGCCACTTTCTCTTTGTAATTATTTCTAAATCATTACCTTATGTCAACTGTCACTACAGCAGAAACCCAATTCTTCATGACTTTTAAAGGAGATATAGAAGAGTAACTGTCAAAATCAATTATTATGCTCAAGAAAGAGCAAATATCTGTTTTTAAAGAGAAAATGTTTATGTAAAGGAAAAAGACTATAAGAATTTAACAGATTTAGTACAATAATAAAGAATGATTATACAAGACTGATGTCTGCAAAATCTAGTAAAAACATGCAGTCCACTTTCCTGAGTAGACCCTGTCTCTATATAAATGCTTAGTAAAAAGCCAAACTACTTGAAAAGAAGGATTTTACTGTCCTCCTGAGAAATCAGCTTTATGAGCCATTTGCTCAGCTTGTCCTGTGTCTTGTCAGGTGTGTCTTATGTTTACCATACTTGTCAGCATCTGTTCTCACCTTTCACTCAGTCGTACCTTTTAATGCATTGACAGCTTCCTTCATCAAATTTAATGGCCTCTTTCAGACAAAGGAATAATTGGCTAATCAGATCTTCTTATTTGCAATAACCCTAAGGAACGAGTTTCTTAGCAGTCCCCCAGACAGTTAAAAGCATGTCCCAGGCCTCTAGATGATGGTAGTGCAGAAGTCACCAGGTACTTGTCAAGCCCGTGGAGCAGAGAACTGCACACAAGAGTGGCCTTTTGTTGAAAGATTCCACTTCAAGCCCTCCCCCTCCTAAGCTTCCCCTTATTATTTTTAAACTAATGTAAATTACTTATTTCTTTGCAAGTTAAAAACTAGCATTTTTCTTAAAGACTATCCTAAGATTTAACTATTATAATGTAAAAAGGCAGCACTCTTACAAGTATTTTGCCAATGTATGCATTGAGAAACACTTCAAACTCAAGCTCTATGATATTTTATTTCTAAAGCGCAAGAAAAACTCCAATTTCCTGACAATGACACATAGAATCAGACCTTAATTCCCTAACTCTGCTAACAACCTCTCAAATGTGTCCCAGAGGAATCACACCTCTTGCCCCACTCTCCATCCATAGAATTCACATTAAATTGACACCATCGAGTTTCAGGGATGGACTGAGCAGAGTGCTGTAATTCTCTAGTGATCAAAACGAGTTAGGGCAACACCTCCCAATCTTTGTCCATGGTATGGGCCACAAAAACAAACAAACACAAAATATTATTAGAATGCCACATTGACATAAAAGAATGGAGCTGGTCTAAGCCACAGATAACTAGCTCAGTCTCTGCCTGACTGCACTTCAAGGCAGAAGAGATTCAATACCTCAGCACATGTACAATTTATTCAAGGCATACCAGTATTACTATAGTATCCAGTGTGCTTGGAGACACCAAATGAAGCTCTAGACTAAGGGAGGCATTCACAAAAAAAATTGGACCGATTTAATGATGAAATTAAATTCTGGTTTTGGCGTCTGACTCTTGATTTCAGCTCAGGTCATGATTTCAGGGCTCTGAGATCCAGCCCTGCATCAGGCTCTGCACTGGGCATGGAGTCTGCTTAAAATTCTCTCTCTCCCTCTGCCCCTCCCTAACTCTCCTTCCCTCTCTAAAAAAAAAGAAAAAAAGAAAAAAAAATTCCGGTTTTAGCAATAGGGAAAACAGAGTATTTTCCTAAAGACAGGCTGTGATAATGATGTGAGCCTGGCAAAGGCAGGACTACTCTGAAAGGACTGAAGATGAGGACACATGGGCATGTATTTAAGCACACAATGGAAGACCTGCCCCTGAACATTTCATTTATATGAGCCAATAAAAGCCATGTTGCGCTTACGCCTCTTTCTGTGATGTACAGTTGAAGCTGTAACTTTTGTTACATACAGATAAACCTCTGTATGTACCATACTATACTCCAACATTTTTTCACCTGTTGTCTCCCCATCTAGACTGTAAAGTTGTTGAGGGTAGGAGCTATGTATTAGATTTGTATGCTGAGCAAAGTGCATGGCCCATATGTTGAGGTACTCCATCAAGATAATTGTTTGTTAGAATGAATGCAAGAATGCATATTTTTAATTAAAAACTATGAATGAAATGGAATCAAGATTTGTCCTGTTGTAATCCAGAGACCTCTGAATGGCTTTATAAGCAAAGCCTTAAGAATCTGGGTACCCTGGAATATAATATGTGGAGGGAAAGAGAACGAGTTAAATGACTTTACTTAAAAATTACATTTGCCAAATTTATTTTTTGATTTTTCAAAACTGTAAATGTCCCCATCCAAGTCAAGTGGCCTCAAGTTTCAAGTAAACAAATAACAGCAACAGAAATGCTAAAATTCTTATCTTTCAGTTCTGTTCTCTGATGGTTACTTATTCTATCTCCTTTCCCTAAATTATACAATCTAATTGCTTCCTCCCCCCACCCTCCAAAAGAGAAATCAATTCTTATTCCCAAATGATGAAAGTGACGGGCCAATGGGCATGAAGACATAAACAAGCCAGGGCACAGATCAAGCCGGCTACATTTGATTTTTAGAACTTCCCCTCAGCAAAGCTCTATGACTGATCAATCTCAAAATTACCATTAGGTTTGCTTTGGTGATTCTGAAATGTATTCAAAGGGAAATCAGAATAAATTAGAACTGACTTTCTTTCACAAACAATACACTGTCGCTCCACTGAGAATTTAGGAACCGGGGTCAGACAAGAAGACTCACGTTGTTTTGAACCAAGTGGGATTTTATGTACAGTGCTCTGAATATGTTAATTGGACAGCAGACTAACTGGGAAAAAGGAAAAGGAGAAAGATACAAGTCAGTTTTTCTTCTCTTTCTTTCTTTTTTAAAAATATGGGACATTTCATGAATTTGCCTGTCCGCTTTGCACAGGGGCCATGCTAAACTCTGTGTTGTTCCAATTTTAATAAATGTGCTGCTGAAACGAGCACAAGATAATTTTTCAACATCTGTCTCTGGATGGAGAATCATAAGCTGAGCCCCATAACTTTTTTTTCCCTAGAACTGCGCCATACATTCCTTGAATTGTCTTAGACTGGTCCCCACTGGAAAACAGTTCAAAACCCTTAGGTTTTTATGTTTTGTTTTAATTTTTATTTAGAGAGACAGAGAGATCAGGGGGATGGGCAGAGAGAGAGGGAAAGAACCTCAAGCAGACTCCCCACTGAGCCGGGAGCCTGAAGTGGGGCTCGATATCATGACCCTGAGATCACGACCTGAGCTGAAGCCAAGAGTTGTATGCTCAACCAACTGAGTCACCCAAGCTCCCCTAAAGCCCTTAGGTTTTAACACTTCAGGAAAGGTGTGTCAAGCCCTGGACTCTGTCATCCTCTAGTCATCCCCTTGAAAATAGAATCCCATGCTGAGTTAGTGAGTAAGTCTCTGCTTTAATAACAAAGAAACCACAAGCAAGGCTTTCCTTCCTCTGCTTCCCACTCTACAAGAATACCACTCATTATGAGATGAGCATTAGACAGTGCAAAACTCTTAACTTCGAGTCTCTTCCCGACCAAACTAGCTAAAAGGCCTTCCTTTTATCCTTCTTTTAAACTCTTTTAACCTCAGTGTGCATTTCAATAAAACAATGGTGTGCCTCAAAGTCTACTTTTCAACAATTCAGTCGTTCTATAGCACTGGTACAAAGGAGTTGAGAACATCTGAGGCTTTGCTGTCACTTCTGGAATGTTGACGAGCCTCCTAATTGAGGTTTATTTTAATGCTATACCAGTACATCTCCTGGGTGTACTACCATGAGAGCTATGTTCTTGTTAGGGGCATGTAGTGGTGATGGAATCAGGGAAAAAGTACTCAGTTTTATTAACTTATATGTGCAAAAAGCCTAATTGCCAATTTAATATGCAATTTATTTGCCAAGTCCTGGTAAAGCATCTCCCAAATTCTTACTAAATTATCTTTGTATACTATGAAATTAAAGTAATTAATCAAAGCCTAGGACTAACAGTCAAATATTTGCCAGATTTTAAGAGGAATTTCTACCCATGGGAAGCTTGATAGAACTAAAGTGAACAATAATAATATGGCCCCCTGAGATGGAAATGACAATGCTATCAAAAAGAAGAGATTAAAAAGAAATAAGAGAGATTAAATGAGAGAGAACGAGGTGCGAAGAGATCACAAAGAAACAAAAAAATGCAATATTCAAAAATGAGAAAGGATACTCACTTCAATAAATGGTGGTGGGAAAACTGAACACATGAAGAAGGAAATGGGACCTCTATCTTATACCATACACAAAAATCAACTCAAAATGGATTAAAGACTTGAACATAAGACCTAAAACCATAAAACTTCTAGAAGAAAATGTAAGGGGTAAGTTCCGTGACATCAGTTTTGGCAGTGATTTTTAGATATGGTACCAAAAGCAAAGGCGACAAAAGCAAAAATAAATAAGTGGGACTACATCAAACTTAAAAGCTTCTATACAGCAAAGGAAATCATCAACAAAATGAACAGGCAGCCTAAGGAACAGGAGAAAAAAATGTGCAAATCATATATCTGATAAAGGGTTAATATCCAAAATATATAAAGAACTCATGCAACTCAACGGCAAAAACAAACAAACAGTCTGATTTTAAAAATAAGCAGGGGATCTGAATAGACATTTTTCTATAGAAGACATACAAATGACCAACAGGTACATAGCAAGGTGTTCAACATCACTAATCATTGAGAGAATGCAAATCAGAACCACAATGAGTTATCACTTCACATGTGTTAGGATGGCTATCATAAAAACAACAGGAGATAACAAGTTGTCAAGGATGTGGAGAAAAGGGAACTCTTAGGCACTGTTGGTGGGAAGGTAAATGGTATAGCCATTATGGAAAACAATATGATGGTTCCTCAAAAAATAAAAATAGAACTATCATATTATCCAAGATTCCCATTTCTGGGTATTTATCCAAAAGAATTGAAAACAGGATCTCAAGGAGATTTCTGCACTCTCATGTTCATTGCAGCATTATTCACTACAGCCAAGCTGTGAAAACAAGCGAAGTGTCCACTAATGGATGAATAGATAATATATACACAATGTATATGTATATATATATACACAATGGGATATTATTCAGCCTTAAAAAAGAAGGAAATCTTGCTATTTGTGACAATATGGATGAAACTTGAAGCTATAATGCTAAGTGAAAGAAGTCAAACAGAGAAAGACAACTACTCTATGATATCACTTACATATGGAATCTAAAAAAGCCAAACTTATAGAAACAGAGACCAGAATGGTGCTTATCAGGGGCTATAGGGAGTGGGTGGGATGAGGGGAGATGCTGGTCAGAAAATACAAACTTCCAGCTTTAAGATGACTAAGTTCTGGGGATCTAATGTACAGCATAGTGATTATCACTAATAATACTGTGTTATATACTTGAAAGTTGCTGAGAGTAAATCTTAAATGTTCTCAGCATAAAAACAAAACAGTAATTATGTGAAGTGATGCAGGTGTTAGTTAATACTATGATAGTAGTCATTTTGAAATATATGAGTGTATCAAATCAAAACATTGTACACCTTAAACTTACACAATGTTGTATGTCAACTGTATCTCTCTAAAGCTGGAAAAAAATGCAATATCCAAATAAAATGTATGTTGGAGATAAATATGTTTTGTAAAACACTGAATTAATGATATAGAAGACAAAATTGAAAAGTCCTTCTACAATACAGAGAAAAAAGTTTTAATTTTGAAGATTAAGAGAAAAATTCTCAAGCATCTGGAGAAATAAAATTACAAGCTATCTATAAAGAAACAAAAATTGGTGGAGAGTCATACAATTTATCTGAGGAACAATCCAATTTAAACTGGAAAATCTCCCGAAGCCTCAAGATGTGGCAGAATTGGAGTGAAGGGTGTGGTGTTAAAATAAGGTGCGAGATGGAAGAAAAGTGTGTAAAGAGTAGTTAGATCCCTAAAGCCCGAGATACTTTCTCCTACTCCATCACTTTAGGTGGCTACTCTTTCTGCAACCCCGAGGAAATCCCAAGTTGTTTTTTTTTTTTAAGATTTTTTTTATTTATTCATTTGAGAGAGAGAGAGAGCACTAGCAGTGCAGAGGGGCAGAGGGAGAGAGAGCAGCAGACTCCCCGCTGAGCAGGGAAGTCCAATGCGGGGCTTGATTCCAAGACCCTGAGGTCATGAACTGAGCCAAAGGCAGACACTTAACCAACTGAGCCACCCAGGGGCCCCAGAAAATCCCAAGTTTTATTGTCTGGAGAAGGTAAAAGAGAAATTAGCTGGAAAGGAAGATTCTAAGCATAGTTAAACACTTGAGTACCTAATGAAAATATGGAATTACATGACATGCAAACCATCATTAGCTCTCCTAGGTCATCCTGCAATGAAGTTTGAAGCTGGCAATCTCATCCATATGTCTACTACTTCCAATGACTTTTTACTCCTCTTTCCTTGATCACAACCAGAGATCACAGAACTGCCATCTGAGAATATCTTCTCCCATATGAAGTAGAGACCAAACCAACCAAAGGAGTAAAAAAAAATTGGAATGAATGGACACTAGGCAGACATATTTTTAAAAGATAGCACACTAAAAAGAAATCATCATTGATATCAGCAGAGAGATAAGACAAATTATATCCATGAAGCAAGATGTACGTCCTCCAAGAAAAAAATATTTAGAGAATAAAAACAAGCTCTTAAAATGTAAAGCACCATAGGAAAAAATATTTTGAAGTAAAATATATAAACAAAATAAAATAAATTTTAAAATTTAAAAATAAACAAAGAGCATACAGTTAAGGACATTAGCCTACCACATAGAGCAAAAGAACAGACAGATGAAAAATAGGAGAGGAAGATAAGAAAATTGGAAGTTCATTCTAGGAGGTTCAACACCTGAATAATAGCACTTGCAAAGAGAGCAAAGGAATGTAGAAAAATGGAGTGATGGGAGGCAGAAAATCATTAATAAAATCTTTTAAGATAATGTCACAGGATTCAGAGACAGGAGTTTCTAAATGGAAGGGTTTACTTAGTGCCCAACACAATGTAAGCAAGCAGACCCACAGTAAAGCACATCACTGTAACATTGTACAAAAATTCAGACAAAGAGAAAAACTTAATAGTTTCTAGAGTAAAAAATAACAACAACAACAAAATAAACAAAAAGCAGGTTGAATGCAAAGAATTAGGAATATAATGGCTTGCACCCTCTAACATCACCACCAGGAACTAACCACACACAGCAATGCTTTAAAAATACTGAAGAAAAATTATTTCCAATCCAGATTCCTATACTCATCCAAAACAATAAGCAAATATGGGACGATTGGAATAAAGACATTTTGAGACATAAGTTATTTTTGAAAGGTTATCTCTCATCTCCTGCTCCCAGGAAGCATTGGTGAGATGCTCTACCAAAATGAAATTGACCATGAAAGAGAATACATGAGCAATAGTAAATGTGGTCCAACACAAGAAGAGAGGTGAGGAAGGGAATGCCCTGGATGATTATAAAGGGAGCAACCAGTCCAGATTGCATGGCAAAGCTACCCTCTTGTCATATGTGCCGACATTCAAGTAAGTGAAAGTCAGTATTCCTCTCTGTTATTGATTCAATTCCTATTAGTGATGGCCTTATATCTGAGATTAAATGGTAGAGAGTAAAGAATGGTCTTAATGTAAATGGTTGCAATGATGCCTGCTATCTCTCTTTTAACCAACAATTTGGCAGGAACTTTTGATCCCCAAAGACACAACAACACAGAAAATAACACAAATCTTCCCACTGAATGAAATTTTCTTACATAGCACATTTCATCAAATTTAAGAAACTGTCAATTGCAATTTGCAAATTATATAAGGAGGAAGGACAAATGACCAAGACTAAGAATCTAATTGATAACACACACATTTACTGAGTCACCAAACTGTTACATCCTCAGTGAAGGTAAATGAAAACCCACCATGTGGAGAGATAGCAAGGAAACTAGCATGTCTCAAATCTGACACTACTTGGAAAGAAAAATAATCTCCCCGCTGAAATTCGAACCATAAGCCAATACTCACACAGGTTTGTGGATTGAATACACATTATCCACATGGTTCAAAAAACAGAAGAGTTTTAACCTAGATCATTTAACTTGGAGTAGTTTCAGGTTGGTAGGACCTCAGGTGACTGGCAGAAGCAAAAGCAAATCCTCTCTAGAGGACTCAGTTTTGAGAACCCTGGATTCCAAGATGCATCCCAATTTCACATTTAAAAAATGAAAAGAGGGGCTCCTGGGTGGCTCAGTCGTTAAGCGTCTGCCTTCGGCTCGGGTCGTGATCCTGGAGTCCCTGGATCGAGTCCCGCATCGGGATCTCTGCTCGGCAGGGAGCCTGCTTCTCCCTCTGACCCTCCCCCCTCTCATGTGCTCTCTCTCTCTCTCTCATTCTCTCTGTTTCAAATAAATAAATAAAATCTTTAAAAAAAAAATGAAAAGAATATGTCCCTTAGAACTCATGACACAATGTGTATAAATGCTCATAAATGCATAGAATGTCTCAGAAAGCATGCACAGCGAGGTGAAAAAGGTTCCATCTGGTGAGAGGAATGAGTTAGTTTACTTAGAGGGGGAATGTGGATAGTTATTCTTATCTTTTTCCCTTTTATTGGTTTCATTGCTGCTTTAACAAATTACCACAAAATTCGGGGTTTAAAGCAACACAGGTTTGTAACATTGCAATTCTGTAGGTCAGAAGTCTGACAAAGGTCTCACCAATCTAAGAGCAAGGTTACAGGAGGGCTGTGTATCTTCCTGCAGGCTCCAGGAGAGAATCCATTTCCTTGCCTTTTCCAGCTTCCAAAGGCCACGTGTATTCCTTGGCTTTTGGTCCCCTTTCTAGCATCACCGCATCTCTCTAATCTTCCATCTGTCTTCATGTCTTTCTCTAACCGTAGCCAGGAAATGCTCTCCAATTTCAGGGTTTATGTGATTAGATTAGGCCCATCCACATAATCCAGGATACTCTCCCCATCTCAAGGTCCTTAACCTTAGTCACATCTGGGAGTCCTTTTTTCCATGTAAGGCAATGTATTCACAGGTGCTGGAGATAAGAATGTGGGCCTTTTTTTTTTTTTGGAAGGGGGGTCATTCTGCCTACTCTGTTTTTCTTTTGAATTCAGTAATGTGTGGGATATTACCTACAAAAGAATTGAGAAAAATAAAATATATTCCCCCAAAAAGAAATTTTAAATGCCCTCTGATCTTGCAATTCCAGTTCTAAGATTTTACAGATATATTAGCAATGTGAAAAAGAGGTGTATGTACAAGTTATTCACTATACAATTATAATATTAAAAGATTGAAAAGAACCTAAGTAAACACCCATGGAATAGTGAAATAAATTGTACCCGCATACAAAATGAAATTCTATGTAGCCATCTAAAAGAATGAAGAAACTCATTATGTAGTACTGATATGTAACAATCTACAAAGTTATTTTTTTTTTTTAAGAGAGAGAGTGCCAGGGGAGGTGGGGGGCAGAGAGAGAGAAAGAATCTTAAGCATGGAGCTCCGATGTGGGGCTCGATCCCATGACTCTGAGATCATGACCTGAACTGAAATCAAGAGTCGGGCCCTTAACTGGTTGAGCCACCCAGGCACCCCCAAAGTTAATTGTTAAGTAAAATAGGCAAGTATATGTGCCTGTGTGTGTACATATGGGCAAAAAATGTATGTCTTTGGTACACTTGCTTATATGGTCATAAATTATCCCTGCAAAGATACACAGGAAAATGATAACAATGGTTCCTTCTAAAAGGGAAAAACTAGACCCAGAAGATAGTAACAGGAGGAAGGTTCTTCACCATATATCATTGTGAACATTTTAGATTTTGTGCCATTTGAATGTATTGCTCGTTAAAAATATTTTAATTTAAAATTTAAAAAAGACAAAAACACTCATGTTAGTCTTTAAAACAAGATCCAACTATCAATTATTTAAAACAACCATATTTTAACAATAAATACAAATAGTTACCAAAAAAAAATCATACTAGTATATTTATGAGGTTAAAAAAAACAAACAAACAAGGGGCCCTGGGTGGCTCAGTCAGTTAAGCATCTGACTCTTGATTTTGGCTCAGGTCATGATCTCAGGGTTCTGAGATCAGCCCCAAATCAGGCTCCACACTCAGTGTGGAGTTTGCTTGTCCCTCTGCCTCTGCTCTTCCCCGTGCTCTCTCTCTCTCTCTCTTTTAAACAGATAAAATCTTAAATAAATAAATAAATAAAAACAAGAGTACTGAGAGACAGTATTAAATCAAAGTAGAATTTAAAGCCAAATTCAAAAATTGAGAATGAAAGAGTTTTTCATATTGTTAAAGGGTACAACCATCAAGGAAATTGTGAATCAGGGAACAATGTGTTGAGTAATAAAGCACTGTATGTGTGCCTTTATGTATCATACAGGTCTTTAACCATAAAACAAAAAAGGGTTTGAAAATAAGGAAAAATTGACAAGCATACCATTGTTGAGAGAGGCCTGAAACATCTAAACCATTGCAGAGCAAATAAATGAGTCAAATATAAATTTAGAAAACTATAATAAATTGACAAGATTTATTTTAAACACATATCCAAGAGTGTTCTTACCCCCTAAACTTGGAGGGGGGGAATCCTATAGAATGTAATTTCCTTCACAAACTATATTATTGCATAACTGAGAATATTTTGTAATTCTTCACACTTAATGAGAACCATAGTCTACCTGACAGCCCTTGGAAAGCCCCACCTCTGTTGAAGTCGGGATATTCAGTGGACAACTAGATCTACTGACTTCCTAGTTGCCCTTTCCCTATCCTCTAGTTTTATAACACATGAAGTTCAAATTCATGCCTCAAGAAAATTGAAAAAAATTCTGTTATGTAATTTCAGGGTCACTCATAAATGTTAATACTATAAATATTGAAAATAAGAATGCCAAGAATCTGGTGAATATGGAAAATGTATGCTACAAATAGTGAGTACATGTGCAGGACAGAAGAAAAATCTCAAATAAATGATTTGAAGTGGAATTTGCAGTTTTTCTCCTCTGGCCACAATGCAATAAAGGATAAAACTAAAGCTAAAACATAATAAAAGTAAGAATACTTTTAGGAAACTTAAGGAGATAGGGTCCAGCTGATTTTAAAAACAAATACATAGTTTAAAAATCTTTCATGGTTAAAAGAGAAAGAATGAACTCAAATAAATTAGCATTCAATTTTAGAAATTTTAAAATCATAAGCAATCTTCAGAGAAGTAGGACAATAGAAATAATACAGAAAATACTGAAAAATTATAAAGCAGAAATGTATATAAAGTGTTTAAACTAATAAAATGCCAAATATAACCAAGAAAGAAAACCCAAACTAAACTGAAAATGAGAAAAAGATTCATATATGTATATCATCAAGTTAGAATTAGTAAAGAGACTATGTACATAATATTTATATATTCACACACTGTACAGAATACTGTGTGGGTAAAGCCTGAGAAGATATCCTTTCTGCTTATTTAGGAAAATAATTTGTATAAACATGAAATGTAATAGACAATTTGAGTCACTATTAAAGCAACAAACATGCGTTGCCATAGTTGGTCACATTTGAGTTGGGAAAAAATAGGGATACCTCCCCTGGTGTGATCAGGGAACGCACCGCAGTCCACAGCCAGAGATGAACTGGGATGTAAAGGAAAGAGGAAGTGGAGACAAGTGGAAATCATGGATTCTAAAGCTTCTATTCTGCTCTCTCTGACTCAGTTTCAGAGCCAAAAGTTCAAGGGAAGCCATTATTGTCTCAGCTGTTCCTTAGTTAGCCTCCATTTGAGGTTTTAAGTAAGAATTATCTCAGATTCCTCCTCCTGCCTATTTTCCACTCTGAACAATATGAAGAATGCAGGTTTATAGAAAAGAACAGAAAATACTTGGGATTCCTCTCCTTCACCCGACATACACACACACACCCTTCACTGGGAAGGCTGACTGGAAAGAAGCTGCGAAAGGAAGTTATTGGTGTACTTGAATTTGTCTTCAAAAGTCTGAAGTTAGATAGCAATCCAAACCTGAGGATTCAATAATTTAAGGTGAACCTCATAGGCTACCATGTGTCCAACCATGTTGACTAAAGCTTACTAGGAGTCCTGACATTCAAGCCAAAAGTAATGTGAGGAAGGAATCTAAAAAATATTGAGTGCTTCACCAGACAAAATTTTAATTATTTTTCATACATTATTATCTCATTTAATTCTCAAGAAAATGTCTAGATTCACTTGACAATTGAAAAAAAATGTCTGTTAGAATGTATTTAAATAATTTGCCTGAGTGTACAAAGGTAGAACTAGAGATTCTTACCCAGTTCTAAGTCCAAGTCCTATATTTTCCCTTCTTGAGTCAATTTCTTATTTATTGTCATTTAAAAAAGTGTGTTTCTCTTGCCATCTATCTTCTCTCTTTTTCTTAAAGGAGATTTTTTTTGTATGTATTCATTTTTGTATTCTATAGACTTCAGTTTGGGTACTTAGCCTCTTCTGATAATCCCTCCTTTATCTTTCAGCTGTTACTAAGATTTATTTCCTATTAAAAAAGCAGAAACAAATGTCAGAGGGCTTCTGTGTTGCACACTGGCGATTTCTGGAGGGAAATGATTATTGAGTTCCTTTGTGATGCATTTCACATCTGTTTGTAGAAGTAAAACTATAGTAATTCTTGTTTTTAAGTGGGCTTTCTTTTAACAAATGGTGTGTTTTTTTCTGTTTCCTTTTTCCTGAGTTTTAATGACCACATTCTTCAAGAGACCAATGTAGAATTACATTCCAGCTTCTATCTCCCTGTCTAATGCCAACCTCCCTGCCTTGTCTTCAGCTCTGCAGAAATTGTGATGTGTTATCTCCAAATCCTCAAGTCTCAAATATCTCCATATAGAGAATATATACAATGAGGGATGGGTGATGTATGGACAGGAAAGATGGATGGATGGATGGATGGATGGATGGATGGATGGATGGATAAATCTAGTATACACTCAAAACTACTTTTGACTATTCCAAAGATTAGGTTATTCATAATAATCTAGCCACTACAAAGATTGGGTACCAATGCAAAAAATACTATAAATTATAGTTTCTTTTCCTCCAAGTGTGGAAAATATATGGACTTGTGAATATATTGTGATAAATGACATGGCAATAAGATATATTGAGACATGGGTTCTATTTTCAGTGTGCTATGTGCATGGAAATTTTTCACTATAATAAGTAACCTTACTAACATAACTAAAATTAAATACGTAGATAAAACTATGAGTAAGTTTGGCTTTGTAAGCAGTGTCTTTTCTGTTTGGATGAAATATTCCCTCCATTAAGGTAAAGAGACAAGAATCTCTTTTTCAAGGCATGCTTTGAAAACTATTTCCTCAACAGCTTGGTACAGGTGTTAACAGGAAAGAGAACATTGCTGGAAGCAATTTTCAAGTGAACAGCGAAGGTGTAACAGGACTCTTGTAAAATATGGTCTTGATCCAGAGGCAGGAAGGCACCTATGAATCATCAGAACTACAGGAGAGAAAATTGGATTTTGCTCATTAGGTTGGTGAAAAGTGGTATCATCAGGCCAGTCTACGATGCTAAAGCATTCACAGTTATCTCATTGGAAAATATGTAAAAATTTTTTCTCAAGTACTTGTGGTACTAAACTAAAATCAGCAAGTTATAAATTTTCATCCATTTACAGTAACAACTGAAAGCAATTGAAGTTTTAGAAAAACCATATGTAATTATGAAATGATGCATCAGGGAATTCAACATCTAAAATGATGTTAATTATATTTAATGTGGTTTTCCCAGGAAGCTGGGACGGGGAGAATTCTAAATATAAACATAGAATAGATGTTTATATTTTGGGGTTTACTGTAATGAAAAACAGTGGAAATCGGTATAGCATCTCTGATAATGTCACAGCATCTGTGACATTAAAATTCATAAACCTGATGAAATTGGCAGTATTTGGCCATTTTTTACCTACAAAAAGGGCAATTTCTATAGTAGCTTAATATATCCTACAATGGAATTTACAAATTCAGAAAATGATATACACACTGACTTCTGAGGAAATATATTGGTTATTTCCGTATTTGGTAGAAATTGTCTATCCTCTCTCCTGTACCCAACACCCTTGGAGGCACTAGATGGGAATAAACCTGTCGTTCTATGACAAGATAGGATAAGACTTACAGGCATTTTATCAGCTCCAAGAGAAAAAGAGTCGTGGATAAAAATGGAGAACAGAAGAAGTGGAATAAGAAAAACAGAGGACAAAAGTTTCTGTAAAACTTACCGCATCTTTTTAAAAATAACCATAAGAAGGGAAGAGCTCATGAGTGGTGGTGATACTAAGATTTAAAGGAAACTCCAGGGGAAGTCAAAAACTTTGAAAAAAATTGGGGAACATTCAGCATCAAACCTTTTTAAACTGTTCTCTGCTAGTTCCTAGAGGTTTTTAAGTTTGTGATTTAAGATCATTACTTCTTTCTCATGGGGCTCAAGAAATAGAGGGCCTGGGGATAGGTGTATGCACTCGAGTCCCAGCTCAGGTGGAATAGACCTGGATGCTGTGAGCAGAACACCATGAAATATGGAATTATTAAGTCAAGTCATTCCTAAACTTAAATAAACTAAATGCGTGTCTGTGCTAAATCAAATATTGCATTAGATTTGAGTGTAGCGAGATGAAAAAGTTATAAAAAAAAAGAAAAATTTAAAAAATAAGTTTATCTTTGATATTTTCTCTTTAAAAATTGCCGTTTATTTGACTTTCACAGTAAGATAATCTGACCTGGTTTATGAAATATGACAGATTTATGGCATCTGGGTTTCAGAATAACGATGCCAAAAAACACCTCCTTCAAAGGATTGTATGAAAATGTAAAATAATTTGTTCAAAAATGCTTTTCTGTCTTTAATTTCCTGCCATAGGCTTTGTTTAGGGTTTTGCCTTTTTTTTTTTTTTTTGTTTCAGTCAGAAAGAAGATCCCTCTCTGAAAATCGTCCCCTATTAATAAGGTTCTGAGTTCTAAACAAATATTCATCATAGAGATATTTTGATAGCTAACTGTGGGATCAAAAAAAAGTCTCCCTTATGATGTATCTCTTCCCCTTTCGAAGCTTAAATTGGATAAGAGGGTTTATTTAACTTAGAGGCTCCATATCATTTTCTTCTCTCTTCTTTTCCTAATTTATAACCCGGCTCTGAAAAGCTGGCGGCTCAACTTGCTATTTTTAATGTGAGGGGAAACTAAACAAAAGCCCTTACAGTACTGCTCAAATATCTGAAATATTAAACAAAAGTCTATTGACACAGAAAAATGACCAAACAACTGCTAATGATTTTCCTGTAATTTCCGTATTTTTATCCTATTTTTCCTAAAACACTAGCCAAATTCCAGGGGATGTTTTGGTTTTCTCACCCGGGCCCCTCAACCAGCCCTCACGTGCAGCTGCAGCTCATTTGCGGTAGGCGCGTCCACACAGCCTACCCGGCCCTGAGAACGGGCACTGCTTCCGGGACTCTTCTGGAACTAGTTTAACCTATCTATGACAAAGAAGGCTTCTTGAGGTGGCTGTAAGAGAACAGAATGGTAGTCGTTTGAAGTGGAAAAGAAATCGTGTTCAAGTGGGCAATTCCATGAGACAAGAGAGCAGAATCCTCTCCTTACTCCTGTCCAGCTGGGGGTAGTACTGGCCGACGGAGAAAACCGTCTGCCCTGTGAGTCTAGTCAAACAGGTAACAAAGGAAAAGAATAGTCAAAAGGTAATCATGCTGCAGTGTCTTGAAATGGGCACCAAGATACCTTGCTTTGGCAGACGTATATAATCCCTCTTGTTTCTACTTAGGACACCTCAGTAGAATCCCCGCTCTTGCCTTGAGGCGAACTCTCTTTTTGCCTTCCTTCGCGTGTCTTACATACCATGTCTAAATATTTTCTTCTCTGCGCTTCTACTCGGGAACATGAAATGTTTCTCCTGTGTGGATAATGGCCTACATTTCAAAGGACCGTCGAGAAACGAAAAACTGAACACGAAAGCACTGTATAAGATACCTTGAAACGTGCGCCGTTACCACACTATTGTTACCTGAGTGTGGACAAGACCCTCTCCGTACATTGTTTTGGCCATAATGCTCTTAGGCTAAATCACTATTTTCAATACAGCGAACGGAATGGAGAAGAGAAGGGCAGAAAAATCAAGACTGTGAGCACAATACCACCCCGCAGCCCCAGCCCTCGTGATCCAACAATACCCGAGTCACATGAGTACTGTCTTGGATTGCAGCGACACGGGACTCCGGTACCGCTTTTATGACCTATGTTTGCAAGTCTGTGGAGTGTAGTCATGTTAATGGCAAACACTTGGTGCCCTCAGAGAAATTTCACATTAATAAAACCTACAAAGCACAGTTCTGTGCCTTTGAAGTTGCTACTAAACATGTAATATTAGCTTGTGAAGCATTAGATGAGGAAATGAGCTCGATAAGGCCTCCTGCAGTAATAGCTCTAAATTGATTATTTCCTTCCCAAAATAAACTTGCCAGGCAGCCCTGTGGGCTTACTTCCGAAGACTTGCTCTGCCCAGGAATCTTATCGCAAGGAAACGAACAACAAAAACCCAGACACGCTGTGATAAGGCACATTCACTAGATTTTAATACATTTATGAGATTCAGTCTTTTCTAAATGAGCCTAAGATCCCTTGAGTGTTGCCATGAATTAAATATTCATTAACTACATTCTAAACATGGCAAGAAGAAAGAACAACGTCTTTTAATGTTACATAGTCAAGCACAGTAAATCCTTAGTTAAGTATGAAGGAAAACAAATTCAGCCTGTATGTATTGTAGTATGAAAAACTTCATGTATAGAAGTCATATAAAAAGGAATGTAAAGAATGATCTTCAAAACATATCCATAGAACACACCCTCAAATTTAACACTAGTTTATTTGGGTGTCATTCATCTGCACTTTCTGTTTGAAATCAGAGGCAAAAAGTCACATTTGCTGTTAATAATACATTTTTAAAACTCTTTATTCTTATCTTTCGGGCATGTATCTACATAAAAAATAAATATTCCTTTAAAATAAAAAAGACATAAGCCTATTCAGGAAATAGCATTTTCTGCATTCCTTGGACTTCTTCAATCAGTATTAGCCACAAAAGAAAGAAAGAATTTGAACTGGGAATTCTTGCGGTTTGGGTTTCTATAAAGAAAATGCCCCTTCTTAACCAGAATCACTATGCAATAAGGTTAGCTCTGTTTAAGTACATTGTTGCTACAACTGTTTACAGATTAATGTACAAATATTTATTTATATAATTCAGATTGCCTGGTTTTCTATCTAAATTTGTAGTTCTTGCCATATTTATTCTGGTTCAGAATTAAATCCAATTTCCTATTAGTATATTAATAAAAGAACAGAGTTGAGACCACTGGAATAATTACCACTCTTTTTCTCTTTTCAGAAAATTCATTTGTAGCAGTCTAGAAACATAATTTTAATGATGAAAAATATGTTCAAATAAAGTAAGATCTTAACCCCCACAATTCCCATTTAAAAGACTGACAATTACCATTGCTTTCTCTTCACATTTTAGCCTTTGAAGAAGACTTGAGGTCAAAGCCATGTTTTTCTTACACTGTATAATTGTGTGATCCTTTCTATAGCCCTTAAAACATATAGATGACCATATAGTATTTACTGATTTTTTTTTATTGTCTTAGCATGACTATGCAGGGTTTTTTTTTTTTCTTCTTCTTCTTACTTACTAGTCTATGCACTCCTTGACACACTCCTACATCCCAGAGGCTCCCAAATGACCACGCCGGAACTTTCCATCAAAGAAATTCACCATGTGACTCCTAAGCAATTGTCCAGGGAGATGATTTTGACAGTGGCAAATTTTCCAGCTCCAGAAGCTTTTAGAGAATTTTGGACTCGCTAAGTATTTGTTGTCAGAGACCACTGTATGCGTTGTAGGATGGTCAGCAACATTCCTGGCCTCTACTTACTAGAGGCCAGTAACATGACCACCGCCACCCAATCATGGCAATCAGAAATATCTGCAGATATTGCCAAATGGGAGGCAAAATCTACCCGGGTGAAGAACCACTGCTGCAGGACGAGCTATGGCCCAGGGCCCCCTCAAAAGACAAATTGCACCTGCCAGCTGATCTTCAAGATGGTCTCCAAAATACAAAACATGTTCCCTTTACTAGAAAGCCTCCATCAACAACTGATAATTTTGAGGGGAATGCGTATAAATATCCTGAGCAGGATAATATGTAGGAAATATCTATACAAACCCAGGCTATAATCTGATATTTCATTCAAATAATTGTAGGTTAAATGTTGCCAGTAATGGGACTCCTTTACAAATATATCTGTTCCTCCTAACATCATAGAGGTAGTCAAGGTTATACTATCATCCTCATTTTATAGATGTGGAAAATTAAGTGTTTAGCCCAATCAGCAGAACCAGTAAGTGAAAAAACAGATACTAAAAACCAGAATTTCTAACAGTCAATTCAACCCTTTTTATATTGTTCTACCAAGAGCAAAAATTAAATTTACCTTCATGAGATTATGCGTTTAACAAATATTAACTTAACAATGATTATGTGCCAGTTCACATTATCAGTGAGTAAAACAGACTAAAATTTCTGTCTCCATGAAGCTTTCTTACTAATGTATAAAACAAAATAAATAAGTAAAATGTAGAGTATGCTAGGCTGTAATAAGAACTCAGGAGAAAAATCAAAAAGAGGAATAAAAGCTATGAAATTTAGATAGGGTGGTGCAGAAACATGTCATGGAGAAAGTCACGTTGAATATCTACAGAAAGAAGTTTCCAGCCAAAGGCAAAAGCAGGTACAAAGTGAAGAACATTCCCGCCCAAGAGAAAAAAGCAGGAACAAAGTTGTGAGACCTGAGCGAGTGCCGCTGCTGGAGGAACAGGAAGGAGCGGATAAGGGCGCAACAGTCAGAGAAGAGCAGTAGGCAGAGAGGGCAGAAGGACGATGACGATGACGCAGGTGCAGTGTGCAAAAGACTCAGTAATGACGACACAGCCCGCACTGGGGTTGATGCTTCCACGGTCTCTTTTGCTGCAGGCTTTCCATGTTATTTCTGCCTTGTTCTTTTTTTTTTTTTATGTTATGTTAATCACCATACATTACATCATTAGTTTTTGATGTAGCGTTCCATGATTCATTGTTTGTGCATAACACCCAGTGCTCCATGCAGTACGTGCCCTCTTTAATACCCATCACCAGGCTAACCCGTCTCCCCACCCCCTCCTCTCTAAAACCCTCAGTTTGTTTCTCAGAGTCCATAGTCTCTCATGGTTCGTCTCCCCCTCCGATTTCCCCCCCTTCATTTTTCCCTTCCTACTATCTTCTTTTTTTTTTTTTTTAACATATAAAGTATTATTTGTTTCAGAGGTACTTAATTGGTCTGAAGTTACTCTGTGAGAAATGTTTCCATCAGACCAATAATATGGACATTTAATTCGGAAATCCTGGTAAGCAGAGCTGTCTTTTTTCCCCACCACAGAGAGTGCTTTCATTGAAAATTCATTTCTAGTTTAAAGTCATCATTTCTAAAGCTCTCCAGAATTCATGCTTTTACCAACTAATTTTCAAATATGTGCTATTAATATTATTTTTATCCCTCGAATTTTATCTGTATGTCGAATGATAAATTTCTTGTCTGTATTCTGGTTCTCTATTTTGATCCTGTATTCCATTTGCCTGAAGTTTCTGACTTGGGTGATGTTTACAGTACCTCACAATTTAGTATCATGTGTTAAATTCATTTATGAGCTGCCTTATCTTCAAATTATTCTAATAATAATTTTGCATAATCTAGTCTCTAGAAATAGATCTCCATATTCTCTTGAAACCTCTTCCACTACTTATTCTATTTTAAAGTGCCATGAGCCTTAGTTAATATTAATCAACATGATCACATTGTATATGCTATTCCCAGAAACGTTTGAACATATAGTACAAATAAAATGTTGTGAAGAGCTATCTCATACTTTTCTAAAATACATACATAGAAAGACTTTTGGAAAGAGAAACTTGTTTAGAGGACTAATCTGGAATCTGGAAATTAATATAATCCTTACTTCTCACTATTGTTTGACTAAAATTTACTTAATTAGCTAATCATATTATGAAAGAAAGTAGAGACCTTTTATCTTCCTTGGGGAGATCACAATATTTGCTTTGAAAAAGTACTTGAAAAACCTACATGGAATTGAGCGTAAGAATTCAAGGAAATCCTCAAGCAGCAAAATGATCTCTGGACTGCTTTGCTTAGGGCAAGTAAAGAGAATGATCTACAAACGGAAGGAAAGAGAGAGAAAAGACAAAGGGAAGTTGAGGAGCCTGTACAATAGAAAACAACAGTGAGCCAAGGAGCCAGGGAAACCCGACACAGGGCTGCCAACAGGGTTTTAGTAATATCTCCTTTTATTTCTTTAATGAAGGGTTATTGAACATTTTAACATGAACCAGGAACTATTCTATGTTTGGTTACATAAAAATGAACAATGAAAGAAATACCCCCCTCAAGAAGCTTTCACTCTTCTGAGGAAGTCAGTTAATAAACTAGACAAATAGATGTAGATACAGATAGACAGACAGACATAAATGGCAGATAGATAGATGATAGAAAAATAGATAGATAAATAGATAGATAGATACATACATAGATACATAGATACATAGATACATAGATAGAGATTTTTTGGCATTAGGTATAAGAAAAATGCTAAGGAGAAAAATTTATGCACAGAAGAAGACAGGGAATATAGGGTAAACGGTGGCCAATATAAAAAAGTTTTTCAGCAAAGATCTCACTGAGAAAATTACGCTTTATAAAAGAGATGATGAGGGTGAGGGAGACAGGGTGATGGTATCTGAGGAAGAGCCTTTCAGGCAGGGAAAGCAGACATGTAAAAGCTCCAAAGATAGCATATGCCTAGTGTGTGTCAGGAGGCATCAGAAGGCTGAACAGGCTGGAAATGCTGGAGCAGAGCAAAGGGGTCAGAGGGGTAATGAGGGGCCAGATCATTTAGGAGCACTTCCTCTGACTGGGATGTAATGCCATGGATGGTTTGGAGTAAAGGAGTGACAAAGTCTAAACCAAATTTTTAGGAGTTATTCTGTATGTTGTGTTGAGAATAAACTAAAGCAAAGCAAGGACAGAAGTAAAGAGACCAACCAGAAGTCTATTGAATGATATAAGTGAAACTCGATGGTACCTTGGTCCAATTGGGAAGCACTGGATATGGTGGGAAGTGGTCAGGTTATGGATATATTTTGAAGTTAGAGGTCCAACGATTTGCTAGTAAATTGAACAAGAACTAAGTGGGGGAAAAAAGGAAGACCATTAAAATTCTAGGGTTTTTGTTTTGAGCAATTGGAATATGGAATTGTTTTAACTGAGATGAGAAACATTAGAGAAGCAGATCTGTGGTGAGGGAATAGTCAGTTTCCGACTTGTTAAATTTGAGATATAAATTATATAGCTAAGTGGAAATATATCTAAGTGGAAACCCCAAGTAGACTGTTAGATATACACCAGACTGCCATTTAGAGAAGAGGGTCAGATGGAAGATACAAAAAAAAAAAAAAAATGGGAAAATGGGATTAATAATGTATAAATGGTCTTAAAAGCTATAAGAATAACATGGTATTTCCAAGGGATGAAGTATAGATGAAAAAGAGAACAAATGCAAGATGGTACTTTGGGGAACTCCAACATTAAAAGGTTGAAGAGATGGAAGAAAAAGGAAGGAGTCCAAGGAGGAACGGATAGTGAGGTGGGAAAAAAACCAAGAGACGGTGATGTTCTAGAAACCAAAAAGGAGGCAGCAGCATAAAATGAGCATAGAGAAATTGGAGTTGAGTTTTAGCCAAATGGAGATCATTTGAGACCTTAACAGAAGTAGTTATGATGAATGGTTAGGGATAAAGCATAAATAGAATGATTTCAAAAGAAAAGAAAAGGAGGGAAATTGGAGACAGTGAAAATAGACAAATGAGTCATTTTGCTATAAAAAGAAAGACGGAAATATTACAATAGCTGAAGGGAAGGGGATTGTGATAATATCTCTTTGTTGTTGTTGTTTCAAGATGAGAGAAATAAGAGAGCAGATATATGCTGATTGATAAAGATCCAGTAGAAAGAGAAAGGAATGATAATGTTAAATAGAAGATAATGGTCTGAAATTTTCTGTGCCTTAGTAGGTTAAAGGTGATGAGATTTGTTGAAGTGGGATCGTTGACTTTGCTGGGATATGACAGCTCATTCACAGTGACAGAGAGAAGGCCAGTGTGCAGAGGGCAGTTGTAGATAGAATGGATGAGCCATGGTGGGGGCCATAGACCTCTTCTGATGGCTTCAGTTGTAAGGGGGTGGGGTGGGGGAGGGAAGCAAAGTCATCCGCAGAGCAGGAGGCAGGGGAAAGGAAAGGTGCAAGTGCTAGGAAGAGAGAAGAAAGCATGGAATCATCATCTAGCAAAGAAGGACAGTGAAATGTGTTAGGGAAAAATATCAAAATTGCTGGGCAACTCTAAGAGCTGAGGAGGGTGCCCCCAAATTAAGTGAGACAAGTCATCATGGTTGAGTTTTTCTCCAGGCACTTTCAGTCATGTAAGAATAGGTTAAACTTAGATTTAATTGTAAACAGGATGATGGCTTTACCAAGTGAATACTAAGATGGGAAGGAGGTTGAGGCTTTGGGCAAGAGAATGTTTACAATCCTAGGCCATGGAATTTTACCTGGGTAAGGAGAAAACTAGGATTTGCTGAGGGATAATGCATAATGAAAAAATGGTAAAACTAATGGATTTTTATTTCCCAGTGGAGTCTAAAGATTATTTTTGGAGTCACATTCTGAAAGGTAGTAAACTGAAAAGATGGTCAGAGAGTGGGATGCATGATAGTGAGATGATGGAGGTGTTTCCATTATTAGGAACAACAAATTCTAGGGTATCTCTGTGGGAGAGAGTGGCTGACATAGAATAGAGAACAACATCATTGGAGGTCAGGAATCTAAGAGGCAATTGGAAGGATTCTTCAAGTGTATTTTAAAATCCCAAGAATTATGGTAAGAATGGCATCAGTGAGAGTGACAGTGAGCCAGTCATCAAGGAATGAGTAAGGGAGAGTTTGAAGGCAGTAAATGACCATGGCAAAGGGGTGCAAAGGGGTGCAAAGGGGTGGTATAGCCTGAGAGTATAAGAGGCAAACCTGGGGGCGGGGTATGAGAGATAGGAGTTATGGAGAATGTTCTGTAAACAGTGAGGAACAGGGAGGACCAGGCCCAGTGGTATGAAGGGTCTGGATAGAAATCATCCACTCCTTAAGAGTCTCCCAAGTGGAGAGATTAAATTATCCACTGGAATAAGTTCTTTAGCTGCTGTGTAAACCCTTTCTCCTTCTTCCTATATAAGTTTCACTAAAACTCATAATGGTCTATATTGCTTAGGAATGCTTTATGTAATTGGATTTTTTGGGAAGATATAAAGGTACTGATATGTTTCTTGCCTGGGACCAGCTAGAGAAATGCAAGACATGTCCCACATAGGAACCAAGGAGAAAATAAAATTCTGGGAATTTTCAGAAATCCAGGAGGCATGATTTAGGTTTCCACAAAAGCAAATCTGGTCACTGAAAGCCAGTTTGCAAAAGTCAGTCAGTTGAATGATGACTGGTCAAATATTTTAAAGTTTATTTTACCATAGCACATACTCTCCCCAATGTGCTATGGTGAGCTCTGTGAATTGTGTAAGACTGTTGAATCACAGACCTGTACCTCTGAAACAAATAATACATTATATGTTAAAAAAAAAAAGAAGAAGAAGAAGATAGCAGGAGGGGAAGAATGAAGGGGGGAAATCGGAGGGGGAGATGAACCATGAGAGACTATGGACTGTGAAAAACAAACTGAGGGTTCCAGAGGGGAGGGGGGTTGGGGGATGGGTTACCCTGGTGATGGGTATTAAGGAGGGCACGTTCTGCATGGAGCACAGGGTGTTATACGCAAACAATGAATCATGGAACACTACATCAAAAACTAATGATGTAATATATGGTGATTAACATAACATAATAATAAAAAAAAAAAGGAAGAGTCAAAAAAATAAATAAATAAATAAAGTTTATTTTACCCGTGCCCTGCCCATCAGCAGCCACGGCCTCCATTGTTTTATATATGAAATATAGTTTACAGGCAGATACATTTTCAGGTAGGAAAAGAGTGTTCACAAAATGAAGAAAGTCAACTTCATTTTTAAAAAATGTCCACCAGTTCTTATCTAGGTGCTGAGGCAGGCCTGAGGAAAAACTCAACTTCCAGAAACATCAAGGAATTGGAGATTGACCATTTGGTGAACAGGCATTTGGTGAGTTGATCTAGAAGCAGAATTCCACAAAACAGATTGGGTGCTGTTACAAGTCTTTTGCACCCAAGAGGGTCATGGGTACCTCCACAGACATTTCATCAGCTTCCTTCTTCTGAGGAGCATCAAAGTGTGTGTGACCTCTGAAAAGTACCTAAGCTTTATGAGGGAGATATGAGCACACGGACCCACCCCCTCCCCACCCCACATACGCTGCCTATCCTAATGGCCTTTGGTTGCTGCTAGTACTGCTGCTGACTTAATTTATAAGGCCTGTTTTTCAATCTTTGAATCTCTCATCACATAGACTGTCCTTTTAACATTTGATCCTTGCCAAAGATGCTTAGCGGATCTAAAAGGTCAGTTGGTTGTACACACTCCTCGCAACCAAGCTCATTCAAGGAATCATGCGTCAGGCCAAAACCCACCATCATCATTATTGCAGGACAGAAAGGTCCCTGCACTATATATATCTTTTCTTCACTTTTCAAATTATCCACTGTAGGCAGATAAGGAGCAGAGAAAAAAGAAAAGCATCCAGGGAGGCTGTTAGAAGCCGGGGGCTAGGAGGACACTGATGCCTGGTTGTAATGCATTTTCTTAGTATAAAAATCGCACAACAAAAACGACTCTGTCAAATGCAGTGTTTGCCTCCTCCTTCCTAGATTTGCAGCATTTATAAATTCATATTCAGAACCTAAGCTTATCCTTGGAAAGTGACTAGAATGTGTGGTTTTATAGGAAATCTTTAGCCTTTTAAGCTTACACATAAATGTCATTAATGAGGCCCTTCCAGGGCAAAACCCTCTACCCAATAGGCCAGGTTTCATGACCAAATTCAGCTACTCTCTCCATTACCATATAATTATGTACTCATAAGCTACTCAAGTCTCAAGAAATGAGGATATTTAAATGTGTTTCTAAGGCTTCCTACAATCTTACCACCCTTGTGGAGGTTGCATTCAAATTAAAAATGAGAATTTGTGACAGAAAATTCCCAATGTTCTCTCTTACCCTTGAACCCTTCCCAACCCTCGCTTTAATCCTACATTTAAAGAACCTATTTCCTCTACAAGTGTTAAACCCCTTTCTTTACATAAGAATCCTCTAGCTTTTACCTCACACACATCAACTGTCTTCAACCAGTGAGGCAGACACCACCACTGGCCAGGAACAGGCTTTCTTAACAGCGTAAAAAGGGGCCACTCCCTCAGGCTCCCTGAAACTTTGGGCAGATGGAGATGAGCACTAAAGCAATTCAATAAAGAGTGACTGCTTCTTTCAATGAGATACCCCTAATTACTCTGTCTGCCCACTGTGCAAATCAGCGACAGTGTTGCTATGCAAATAGTGTGTGGTAGCTAATGTGGCCTGAATGTCAACTTGTTAGCTACACTCTGTTGATCTTTCCAAAGATGGAAGAGAAGGCTCGAGAGAAAGAGAGAGAGAAAAAGGAAGGGAGAGAGGGAGAGAGAGAAAGAGAAAGCGAGAGTCTTCTTGATTATTTGGGGGGAAATAGTCTTCTCATAAGCGGAGGTCTATACCTGTATATCAATATACACGTATTATTACTTTTATAACAGTGTACAAGTCATTTATTTAGTTTCAGAATAAGTTGGTCATAAAACAAAATCAACAAATGCAACATTTCATGCTACAGATTAGTCTTGTTTTAACCAGGGTCATCCTAAACTGAACAACCACGCTCATTATTATGTATGTTTTGCAGGGGCTCCATATCTACCTACAACTCCCACAGTCGATGTCCTCATCCCAGATTCCTCTACCTTGCCTGGGTGAGAAACCCATAGTTGTCAGATAAACCGTGAGCTCTCCCTTGCCATCCTCACCTAGTGGTGCATACTCTCTTCTACTTTCAAAATTTAGCTATTTTAGGGGTGCCTGGGAGGCTCAGTTGGTTAAGCGGCCAGGTCATGATCCAGGGTCCTGGGGTCAAGTCCCAAGTCTGGTTCCCTGCTTAGCAGGGAGTCTGCTCCCTCTCCCTCTCTCTCTCTCTTTCAGATAAATAAATAAATCTTCTTTAAAAATTAGCTATTTTATTTAATCTATTCAAAAGCAGACCTCCCCTGCCTTCATGTTAATCTGATAAATGATTCTGTGCTAATGGATTAAGGATATGGCTGGAGGAGTCTCAGTTCTTGAGACTGTAAAAAAGGAGATTTTAACTATAACTACTTATCACAATAAATTTCAACCCAACTAGATGTTCCCTTTCCTTTTCATTTTTTTTCCTTTCCTTTTTAAACAAATATTTTGTAATGCTGCCTTTACTGTTCAAAAACTAAACTCATAGGCAACAAAACTACCTACGGATATATTAAAAAGTCTATATAATCCATTAAGTATAATATAAAGAAAATAAAAGAGAATCATTTATAGAACAGAAAACATTTCTATATGCACACTTGGGTACTCTAGAAGACATAGTGAGGCAGTCAGTTGTTTGCTCTCTGTGTGGAATCTCGATGACTAGGGTATTTCTAAGTAGTGACCACTGGAGGTGGTTTGCTGCTAATGACATCATTCTTCAAAATGGTGAACCACCTTAGTAAAGTTTCAAATAAAACAGAGTTCAGTCTTTCTTTGATTTACACAATGGTTGCTGTTGCAGACTTACCCTAGAAAGACCCCCAGTTAGTCATGTCCTTCTGTGACTGCCTCCCCTTGGATGAGGAAGGAAGCTGAACATGACCTGCTTCTTACCAAAGGTTCAGCAAATGTGACGAGATACCAACATGGTGATTATGTCACACCAGGTGGCAACGATGAAGGGATTTTGTAGATATAATTAAGAGTCCCTAATCAGGGGTGCCTCTCTGGCTCAGTCAGAACAGCATTGGACTCTCGATCTTGGGGTCATGGATTTGAGCCCCACGTTGGGTGTAGAGATTAATTAAAAAAAAATCCTGGGACACCTGGGTGGCTCAGTTGGTTAAGTGTCTGCCTTCTGCTCAGGTCATGATCCCGGGGTCCTGGGATCGAGCCCCACTTGGGCTCCCTGCTCAGCAGGGAGTCTGCTTCTCCCTCTCTCTCTGTGTGCTTGCTCACTCTCTATCTCTCTCTCAAATACAAAAATAAATCTTTTTTAAAAATCCCTAATCAGTTGATTTTGAGTTCATCAAAAGAGAAATTATCTTATATCTTGAGTGGGTCTGATCTCATCAGGGGAGCCCTTTAAATGAGAATGTAGAAATGGGAAAGACTCGAGCAGAAACCCCCTCTGTTGCTGGCCTTGAATCAGGAAGCTGCTGTGACTTCTGCAGCAGCATGGGTATGAATTCTGCCACCAGCTATGTGCACTTGGAAGGGGATGCAATCCTTAGATGAGACTGTATCTCAGGTTGACGTCTTCATTGCAGCCCTGTGACACCCTCAGCAGAGGACACTGCTAAGTGTGCCCAGACTACTGACCCAGGACTCACAGAAACTGTGAGATAACAAATAGGTGTTTTAAGCCTCTAAGTGTATGGCAATTTGTTATGCAGCAATAAAAAAAAAATGCAGTTATATTTTTCATATATTCAGTGTAAAATAAAAACATATGAAAATTATTTATGTATACATGTGAAACACAGGTTGAGACTTAGATCATCACAGTGTTGTCACCTAGAGTTATATTCAGTGGGACATTTAAATGTCAGAACATACGAGAATTCTTCCATATATAGACAATCCTGCTCACTGCAGAATGTCTAGGATTCCTGGGCCCCACCCACTAACTGCCTATAGTAACCCACCAATCACTAAGACTTTCCAACTTGCCCCTTTGGAGGCTTTATTTCCCTACTTAAGACGCAATGGCCTATAAGACGTTAACACAGCCTTTATTACTGGAACCAAAGTTCTGATCCTAATTTTTAAGCAAGGTTCTTCAATTGTGGGGTGGAGGAGGGAGCAGAGAGGGAAAATGTTAAAGACAACTTTAAGAAGCTGATAAAAGCACCAGAACCCTTTCTCAAGGTGGGGGGGGGGGGGAGAACACATAAAAGGACATCAAATTTCTACCTAAGATTGGGGGTATATTATGTCTCTTAGATGACATCTATGAGTTTTTATGAGGCACACTCCTGACGCTAAGGGTGGAGGTTTCAGAGACAGAATAGGGAGAAAGAAAGGCAATGGCAAATAGATTGGGGAAGTAGCTTAGAAAATGAAGGATGTAGAGTCAATGTTCTTAAAGAACTCCCTCCAGATAGAGCCCAGGAAGCTCCTAATCAGCAAGCTGCCACCAGCGAATAAAGTCTCCTCTTTCTGGTTGCTTTGCTGCCAGGGAATGATCTGAGAAACTGAGGAAGCTGGAGAAGATTCTTAAAGATAATGAAAGAGTAATTACAATCATCTCTGTTTTACCAAAAGTTTAATTAAAAAGTTATAGAGAAAACATGTGTTTTTTATCTTTCAGTTGTTTAGTAATCAGCAACAAAAATGAGAAAGTAGCTCAGAAAGTCAAGGAAAAAGGGACATTTTAAAGAAAGCAATCTGAGGTGTAAAGTAAAATCTTTGGTGCATAATCAGGAATACAAAAGGGAAAACAATGAAAATAAGTATTAACATTTTTAGAGACCGTCTTTTTTTATAGTCCATGAGTATTTTGTTGCAAGTATAACCCCTAATTCTTGGCTCATTTAAATGATATGATTTTGACTGCAGTGATACTTGTTTGTTATAAATCAAAGAAATTGGACTTTCTTCTGCCATATGTATTACAATTTTTCCCCTAAAAAAAGTCAGTTGTATTTACTATGTGGACAATTTTTTGCACCTGACAGAAGTTTATTCTGTTTAGGTGAATGGCTAGTTTGGATTCTCATGGACCCTTTATGAATTCTGAGTTCGAGGACGGTTAAGAAGTCCTTTCTAGCTCTAAAATAATAAAGTGATTATTGTTTTCTTCTAGAATTTGTGTTTTTGTTTTAAATGTTTAAATATTTGGTATAAAGAGAAAAATAAAGATGCAGATTTACTTAATTTTGTTCTAAATATGTAGTCACTTTGTTATAAATTAAATTTCCATATGTGTTTGGGATGGCTCCTGGAGAGTGTTCTATCGCCGTCTATTTATTCAAAAGGACTAAAAATTTTTTATTTTTGTTGCTTTATTATACATTCTTTAGAAACGGTAAGGCTGGTTCATCAATATTAATTCTCTTTTTCAGAATTCTCCTGAATATACTTGCTTGTCTATTCCTCCAGATGAGTTTTTCATTAGATTATCAGTAAAAATATCCTATGGGCATTATATTAATAATTGGGATTACATTGAATTTATAAATAAATTCAGGTATACTGATGTCTTTATAATACTGAATCTTCCTACTCAAGGATATAGAGTATCTTTGTATTAAGTTCAATGATCCATTATGCCTCTGAAAAGTTTTTACCTTCATATCATTTGGGTATTATATTTCTTATATTTGGCATATTTCTAGATATTTTCTGTTTGAGGTTGGAAATGTAAAAGGGAAATTCCTCCACTTTTTCTACTAGGCTGTTGTTTGTATATAAAAAAAAGGCTATTTTTCTTAATTCACTATTTTAAAAATAATTGCCACTCTGAATTTTCTTAGTGACTGGTGATTTAACTGATTCTTTTAGATTTTCTTGGTTAACAATCCAATCTTGTAATCTGGAAATAATGATAGTTTACTATGTATTTATATCTATATCTATCAAAGAAGTTAAAATGATGTTTCTTTTAGTGAATGAGCATTAATTGTCAGCTTTCCTTTTAAGGCAAAGCAATTCTTTGTATATTAAAACTATGTCCATTATATTTTAAAATAAGTATATCTAATTTAATAAAATGATACTTTTTGACATCTATTGAAATATTTTTTCTCTTTTTATTTATTAATATAATTCACTGTTTAAACAATTGCTATGAAAATAGCTTTGTTTTAATAACATCAGGGGTTTTGTTTTGTTTTTTGTTTTTTAAAGAGAGGAAGAGGAGGAGGAGGGGCAGAGGGAGAGGGCGAGAGAGAATCTTAAGCTGGTTTCACACTGGATCTCACAACCCTGAGATAATGACCTGAGCTGAAACCTAGAGTCAGATGCTTAATGGGACTGAACCACCCAGGTGCCCCCTAATAACATCAGTTTTAAATGAGCACATGTTAATTACTTGTCATTTAATAAACATTGTGTTCTACAAGAAGGTTAACTCAGAGGAGTGTCAGTTATAGAGCCTGCCCTAAACAGGCAGCTTTAGCATCATGCATTCATTTAGCCTGTAAGTTCAAATGCCCCATTCTCACATCAGGTGCTGTTTATGTCTCCAGTTCTTTGGCTGCATACTTGCATGTTTTAATAGTAGATTCAAAATAATGATAGCACAGTAATCATAAAAATGTATTTTTAATTATTTAAATTATGTCATTCTATGTGAACACTTAGCATTTTTATTTGTGTTTAAAATTTAAAATAGTTGGGATGCCTGGGTGGCTCATTCATTTAAGTGTCTGACTCTTGATTTCAGCTCAGGTCATGATCTCAGGGTCCTGAGATAAAATAAAAATAAATTAAAATTTAAAACAGTGAAACAGAGTATGAACTGCGAAGTCTAATATTTATTAGTACAAATGAGTGAAATATTTTACCTAGTTTTAATATCTTTAAGTTGTTTATTCATTTATTTTTAATTGGTGGGGTGTTTTTTTTTTTTGCTTTTAATAGCTTTATTGAAGTATAATTTCCACAGCATAAAAATCACCCATTTTAAGCAAACAATGTCTTTAAAGAAATTTAGAATTATCAATGATATCGTAATAGTGATGTAACAGGACAGATGGTAGCTATACTTGTGAATATAGCATAATGTGTAAACTTGTCAAATCACTAGGTTGTACACCTGAAACTAATATAACATTGTGTGTTGACAATTTTGAATTATATTCAAAAATAGATACATGGATAAAATATAAACAAAATTTAAAAAAACAAAGAGTTGTGTAACCATCACCACAATCTAGTTTCAGAACATTTCCATCACCCCTACGAGACCTCTTGTGCCCATTGCAATCAATCCCCTTACCCTCAATCCCAGGCAACCACTGATCTGTTTCAACATGTAGATTTGCCTTTTCTGGACTTTTCATTTAAGTGGAATTATACACTATGTAATAGTTTGCATCTCGCTTCTTTCACATAGCATAATGTTTTTGAGGTTCATCCATGTTGTAACATGTATCAGTACGGCACTCTTTCTTACTGTCAAATAATATTCCATGTAAGGATATACCACCTTTTGTTAATCCATTCACCAGTTGATGCCCTTTAGATTGTTTCTCCCTGTGGCTATTATGCATAATGCTGCTATGAGCATTTGTGTACAAGTCTTTGGATAGACATATGTTTTCATTTCTCCTGCAGATATACCTAGGAGTGGAATTTCTGGGTTATATGGTAAATTCATGTTTCACATTTTAAGAAAGTGTGTTGTTTGTTTTCAAAATAATGAATAAATCACAAAAATAAAATGTTACATCAGGGGTATGACTTAGTAGTTGCTTAAATTTCAACTTTTACAGATGTTTTGTTTTTACTGTAATTCATCTATTAGTTACCAAACCATTACTAACAGAATTATTTTATAAGACTATAACTAAAAGTTCAAGGTTTAAATCGATGTGTAGCTATAACGGCCTCCTGGGTGGCTCAGTCATTAATCGTCTGCCTTCAGCTCAGGTCATGATCCCAGGGTCCTGGGATCAAGTCCCGCATTGGGCTCCCTGCTCCACAGGGAGCCTGCTTCTCCCTCTCCCACTCCCCCTGCTTGTGTTCCCTCTCTCGTTATCTCTGTCTGTCAAATAAATAAAATCTTAAAAAAAAATAGATGTGTAGATATGAAACTATTAAATTAATTGTGCTTTTGTCATTTTTTATACTTTATAATTAATTTTTGTTGTGTTTTCCTTCCATTTTTCTTTTTTATTTTATCTTTGTTTTCCTTTGTTTTCCATTTTTTAAATACTTTAAGCTGTTGTATTTATATGTATATGAAGTTCAATTTAAAAATCTATTACTATTTATTTCATTTTATGAAATGTACTAAAAGTAATATTATTAAGTAGAGAAGGGGATGTGAAAAAATGATTTACTTCAAATGCCAAATAAATTAGGTAAATTTGGCAAACTCTTAAGTAATTATTTGATGATCAAAAGCCACTTGTTCCAGGACGCCTGGGTGACACAGTCCGTTAAGCATCCGACTCTTGGTTTCAGCTTAGGTCATGATCTCAGGGTTGTAAGATCAAACCTGGGCTGGGCTCCGGGCTCAGCCCAGAGTCGGCTTCTCCTCTGCTCCTCCCTACGCCCACTGCTCTCTCTCTCTCTCTCAAATCAATCAATCAATCAATCAATCAATCAATCCTTAAAAAAAGCTGCTTGTTCCAAGGTACCTCTTTTACTTATCACAGACTTTGAGCACAGCTATTTTCTCTTAATGAAAAGGAAACCAGAGGACGCCAGATATTACAGTGGGGGGTGGGGGGGATTAGGGGGTGAGGAAATGGCATGTTAGAAGGTAGGAAAGCCTGAGACAAAACAGGATGTGTGAGGGGAAATGCCAGCCTAAGGGGATGAATCTGGTGGCAGTCAGGCCCACCCTGGGGAGTGAGGCCAGCAGATAGTGTCTAGCTGCTGACTCCCGCCACCATTCTTCCGCTGTAGCGGCCGACTCAGCCACCATCCCTCCCATCTGGGAGCAGCTGTGTGATGTCGTGCGAGGCGGAAACACAAAGCCCTGATTTCAGCCCCACAGGGACAAACGGGACACGGGCTGGATGGCAGTTCTGACTGCAGAGCAGCCTGCCATGTTGCTGTATCACTGTTGTGCTTCTTCGTCTTCCCAATGCTGTGTCTCCCACCTTCCTTTAGTCCAGACATTGGAACCTAAACTACATGGGATGTGGAGGGTGCATAAGTGGGAAAAGCTCTACACAAAAGTGGCAGGACACTACTTTGATGGAGCAGTCGGCAGAAAATGAAAGCATCTTGGTTAAATTCAAGGATCGTTATGTTGAAAAACTTAATGGACAGTTGACTATATTAGTTAGGGTAAGTGATACATGTTTGCTGCTATAATCATGAACCTCTAGAACTCTCTTAATTTGATCTTAATGACAAGGGTAGTATAAAAGTGACTGAAAAGATGGCACCCATATATTTTTCCTAAAAATGAACAACCAAAAAAACTACTTGAGAACATATCCTACCAAGATATAGAAGTATGGGACATGGTGTAAGGACAGAGGAGAGAATTAGAAAACATTAAAACATAACATTAAGTGTAAACAATTGTTTTAACAATATTATATCAGATTGTACATTTTAATAATATTTGAAAGAAAGTAATTGAGCTATCACATAATATCTTATTTAAAATAAGAAGCTGGGTACAAAATCATAGATTATATTATTTTTTAAAGATTTATTTATTTGAGAAAGCAGGGAGGGGCAGAGGGAGAGGGAAAGAGAATCTCATGCAGACTCCACCCTGAGCATGGAACCTCATGCAGGGTTCGCTCCCATGACCCTGAGATCATAAGCTGAGCCCAAACCAAGAGTCAGATGCTTAACCAACTGCACCACCCAGGCGCCCCTATAGACTATATTTTTAAAAGGATATGGCAGGAGAGAATAATATGTTTATAACATGAAATTATAACTCATAAGCCTTGAAGCTGAATAATAAAATACAAAATGATATAAATCGAAACTGGCTTTAAAAAAGAGGAAAATAATAACAGTAGCAGGACACTCCATCGTACCTCTCAGTCCTTGTTAAACCAAGCAAAACAACAATGAATAAATATAGGTATAGAGAATCAGGACCCCTTGGGCAATAACAGCAAGCCAAACTCAAAACAGCGTAAAAATCAGGGAAAACATTTCTTTCCTTTTTTTTTAACTGGTCTTCCAAGAAAAAGAGGAAGTTTGAAAGAAATGCAGTGACTCTGTGATGTCAGAAGAGACCAAAGCATCTTTAGTTTTCTACCCTGCAGTTATCCCTGTGGCTAACTGCCCTCCTAGCTTCAAGATTAAAATCACACTTTTCATCCATGCATGGAGATGTGGCAATGTCCTAGAGAAGGAAAGGGATAATTAATTCCTTACTCACCTCTTTCCCTCCCTCTCTCTCTGTCTGTCTGTCATTTGACTAAAAAAATCCTTAATAATCAAAATACCAATAACAGATTTCTCTTCAACTTGATCACTCCATGAACAGAGATAATTTTGCTATGATACAACAAAAACAAATTAAGTATTCTGTTAATGGAGTTAGGAAAATAAAACAAAATAAACTTCACAAAAGAAAGACTAGAATTAATAAAGATGAAAGAAGAAAATACTGATTTTTTAAAACTGCAAAACAATAGAATTGATAAATAATTCTCATAGATATTTTGATAGAAATCTAACCAGTAATAGATAAAACTATTAGTGTAATAAAAATGTATAAGGGGCGCCTGGGTGGCTCAGTCAGTTAAACATCTGCCTTCGGCTCAGGTCATGATCCCAGGGTCCTGGGATGGAACCCCCTATCGGGCTCCCTCTTAGTGGGGAGCCTGCTTCTGCCCCTCCCCCACTCATATGTGCACGCACTTTCTCTCTCTCTGTCAAATAAATAAATAAAATTTTAAATATACAAAATTAGAAATAAAAATGGAGATATAACTGGGTTGTAGAGCATTTTTTTAAAGTGTAAGAAGTACATCGCAGAATACATATAATGAAAAAATACAGAAAAAATAGTTTTCTATTCTATTTGCAATTCTCAATTTAAAAACACAACAGCAAAAGTTCTAGTGCAACAGGGATGCTTATAAATTTCAGTGAAATGTGGAAAAATGTATAATCACTTTGGAAATCTGGAATATGTGTTAAAGCTGAACTTACACATTCCCCTCAATTCCAGGCCTAAGTACAGAGCTAACAAAAATATATACACCAAAAGACATATAAAGTATGTTTATAGCAACATTGTTTGTAGTAGTCCCAAACTGAAAACAACAGAAATGCCACCTACTATAGAATGAATAAACCGTGGTTTATACATAAAATGGAATTCTATTCAACAATTTAAAAGAACAAACTAGCTAAACCCAGCAAGAAACTAGAAATACAATGTTCAATAAAAGAAGCTAAACACATGGGGCACTTGGATGGCTCGGTCATTTAAGGGTCCGCCTTCAGTTCAGGTCATAATCTCAGGGTCCTGGGATCGAGCCCCATGTCGAGACCTCGGCTCAGGGGGAGCCTACTTCTCCCTCTCCCTATGCCCCTTTCCCAGCTCATGTTTGCTCTCTCTCTCTCTCTCTATCAAATAAATAAAATCTTTAAAAAAAAAGATGCTAGACACAGAAGCATGCATGTTCTATGACTCCAGCTACATGATATTCAAAATCAGGCAATCTAATTTATAGTGATAAAAACTGGACCAGTGCTCACCCCACAGGGAGTTAATGAATAGAAGGGAGCCTGGGAGAGGCATCTGGGGTGCCAGTAATGTTATCTATCCTTATCTCGATGGACATTACATGAGTGTGTGTACATTTGAGCTGTACATTTATTATTTTGCACATTTCTCTATATACATTAGACTTCAATTAAAAAAATTACTTAAGGGGCTCCTGGGTGGCTCAGGCCGTTAAGCATCCTACTCTTGGCTTCTGCTTAGGTCATGATCTCAGGGTTGTGAAATCAAGCCCCGCATCAGGCTCCACACTCAGCACAGGGTCTGCTTGAGATTCTTTCCCCCTCTACTCCTCCTCCATCCCCCTCAAATAATTAAATAAAATCTTTTTTTTAAAGATTTTATTTATTTGACAGGGAGAGACACAGCAAGAGAGGGAACACAAGCAGGAGGAGTGGGAGAGGGAGAAGCAGGCTTCCCGCCGAGCAGGGAGCCCAATGCGGGGCTTGATCCCAGGACCCTGGGATCATGACCTGAGCCGAAGGCAGACATTTAACCACTGAGCCACCCAGGCACCCCATAAATAAAATCTTTTTAAAAAATTACTTAAAAAATTTCCAAATGACTTGGTTTCAAAATCTCCCACCACTTACTTCATGTATTGCCCTGGGTAAGATATATAACCTCTTGAAGCCTCAGTTTCTCCATCTCTGTATCTGGAATAACAATTGTTCCCTCTTCATATGGTTGTTGTGGGGATTAAATAAGATCATTCATGTAAAATGCTCAGCATAGTGTTTGGCATCTAGCAAACATTGAATAATTGATGGTATAATTGAGAATTATTAGCCATTGACTTAATAGAGCCTTAAGAAGGAAATGGCGACATTTAACTAAAGAACTTAAGTGACTTGAATATATTAAGAAATTACATGTTTAGAGATAATGTATAGATAAATGTTTATAGATGATATTTAATGTTTAGAAATAAGTTCAGGAATATATAAGAAGCCTCAGTATTTTACAGATATCAGTATTTCCTATTATTAAATAACACATTGAGTCTATTATTTGACAGAGGCATGAATGACATATAATACTATCTCATTTACAGGTATAAAACATGATTCAATTTATGTATATATTTTGAAGTGATCACCACAGTACGTCTAGTTAATATCCATCACCATATATAATTACAAATTATTTTTTCTTGTGATAAGATCTTTTAAAATCTACTCTTAACAACTTCCACATGTATAATACAATATTGTTAACTAAAGTCACCATGTTGTACATCACACCCTCATTGGAGTATTATTTCAATAAAAATTTCAAAATAAATAAATAAATAAATAATAAAAATTTCAAATGGCCTTTTTCAGGAAGTAAGACAAAATTATTCTCAAATTCATTGAAACAGGTGGAAATAACTAATCAATGGTTGCGTGTGACTGGAACCCAGCACAAGAATTATATTTGGGGTTATTTTCCTGTTTTGCAGTGTCTCGCCCAGTCCCCCAGTAAGTAATTTTCCAAACAAGAAGGAAAGAACATGAAGATAATAGTTGTGATCTGTGAGATCACATGATCACGGCTGTTGCCCAAGTTCAGATAAACCAGAAACGATATGTTGAGATAAACATTTGGAAATCTGGCCTTCCAAACATTAAAATCAGATTTTGGCAAAATACAGAAGTTGAAGGGAGGGAATTTTGGTACATCTTCAATATGGATATCTATAAATCATTATCAAGATTTAAAAAATAATCTCTTATGTGAAGGAAATCTGTTTCCAAACACAATTACAATTTACAATGATGAAAATTTAAAAGCAACCTAAATGTTCAAAAATAGGGGGTTTACTTAAGTAAATTTTTGTAATCTTTATAATTTACAGTAATCAATATTATTAATTAAATTATGTTAAAATCAGCATTATTTACTAAGTTTAAGAATTAATGACATGAAAATGTTGCTGACATATTGCCAAATAAAATGAGTGAATTCTTGGTATGAAAATATGCATTTTTAAATATACGCAAAAATAGAAAAAGGCTAGGAAGAGATAGAGTAAAATCCTTAAAACTGGTTGTTCGTGTGTGGTAGAAGTATGAGGACATTTTCATTTGTGCTTTTTTCCTTCTGTTTTCTGAACTGAACATGCATAACTTTGTTAATGAGAAAATTATGAAAATGTTCTTTTTCTAAAGAAAAGGCAGAAAGCTAGGAAAACCACAGAACGACATCAGGAGCTTGCCAGATTTCTGCCCATGGTGAAGTCTAGCCTTTTCCTTTTTACCATGTTTAACCTGAGCAAGTCATTTAACCGTTCTGTTTTTAAACATATAAAATGGCAAGACCATTACATTAGTTTCTACCTAAGAACAGAATAAATAAACCTTTAAAGTTTTACATATTGCAATTCCCAAAAGGAGGCCAAATGAGACAAATGAGTCAGAACATTTTATTTTATTTTATTAAGATTTTATTTATTTATTTGACAGAGAGAGACACAGCGAGAGAGGGAACACAGCAGGGGGAGTGGGAGAAGGAGAAGGAGGCTTCCTGCAGAGCAGGGAGTCCGATGTGGGGCTTGATCCCAGGACCCTGGGATCACGACCTGAGCCGAAGGCAGATGCTTAACAACTGAGCCACCCAGGAGCCCTGAGTCGTAACATTTTAGAACTGCAAGGAAAAAATAAAGATACAAAAACGCTATAGCTCATTCTCTTGTCTGAGATAACACAGCAAGCCAGTGGCAGAACTGCAATAAAGCTCTCATATTGTTCACAATAACTAATATTTAAATAACTGCTTAATAGTAACGTAATTACAACTTATTTTCAAAAGTTACTACCTTATTATTTTTTAATATGCAATGTTTCATCCAGTCCCTCAACAAGTATTTAAGTGCCTCAAACATGCCTAGTTCTAGGTTGTACATCGGGTGTGCAATGATTAGTGCATCTTCAGAGGAGGATGATGAGTAATGGAGCACCATGTCAAACCCAGTGGGTGCTCCTGAACGTCCTCTAACATCATGGTGTAAGTCACAGACACTGTGCCAACAGCTCCTTGAAAAGAAGCAGAGATGTGCTAAGAGACTGAGTGCTGGCCACAGTCTATTGTCTGGTTCACACGGAGGATTACCACGAAAACATGCATAAAAAATTGACTTCAATCTTAATCTTAAAGGTCCCCCATATCTGACTGTCTGATTTATTTGACACCCATTTTTAAATTCCTGTTTTCTGAAACAAGTCAAGTCCACACTAAGTTTTAAGATATGTCTTTAGTATGAAATTGGTATTAATTAATAATATTAAATCTTTTGCAATCCACTTCAGATCATCAAAAAAAATTTTTTTAAAGATTTTATTTATTTATTTGAGAGAGAGAGTGAGAGAGAGAAAGAGCACAAGAGGGGGGAGCGGGAGAGGGAGAAGCAGACTCCCTGCTGAGCAGGGAGCCCGATGCGAGACTTGATTCCGGGACTCCAGGATCATGACCTGAGCCAAAGGCAGTCGCTTAACCAACTGAGCCACCCAGGCGCCCAGATCATCAAAAAATTTTAAAGCCATCTTCCTGAATTCTTTTCCCTTTATACTTTGCCAACCAAGCCTTCAAAAGAATAGAAGAGCATCCTTCTTTGGCTTTTTAAAGTTAGGGCATGTTATGACATGATCTTGTGTTTTGACTGTTCATTCTTATTTTGTAAATAATGGGGAAATATAAATTGTATTCAGCTATAATAATTGTTAATTTATCCATTCCAAAAGGGTTTTACAGAATAAATTACTTAAAATTATGAAATTGTATTAATTAACATTACAATATCTTACTGAAATATTTCTCTATCTTCCCTTATGAGCCTTCCCCAATACATAAGACTATTGCCCCCAAAGTAGTGTAACAACAACAAATAATTACTACTTGGTTTTATAAAACCTATTATAAATCTTACATATTTCTCAATAATGGTCACTCACTGGAGAAGTATAAGAATTAACAAAACAAAACTTAGGCTATGGAATGTTATGTCTTCTATGGGAATTATTATTTTTGTTATGCTTAATGGACCTCTTTTGTTTTTTCTATTTTTGCCAACAATGCCTTTTTATTTGTCCAATAGTCATAGTACTATATCACCTTTCTTTGGGAAATATGTATATGCTTTCTAATTTTTTACTTTTCTTTTTTAATTCTTAACTTTTATGTGAATTTTATATGCAAAGAGGCCTAAATAATATAAATATATAGTTTAAAGAATGATGGAATGGCCATTTGTAAACTCAGTTTAAGGAGTAGAATGTCACCAATACCTTAAAGAGTCCTGTGCTCTCCTCTCTGATTACATTTTCCTCAGGCGCCACCAATACTGAATTCTGGATAAATACTTACTCTGCTCTTTACAGCTTTAGAACACAAGCAAGTATCCTACAACATAATATTGTTGAATTTTATATAAAAGGATTCATAGTTTGTTTTCAAGGAGGACTTACTTTTTTCCCATAATCCCACACCATAGATATGTGCCCAATGTTAATTGAAAATACGTGTTCATTTTATGAATATTCCAGAATTTATTTATCCATTCTACTAGCAATGGGTATAGAGGTTCTTTTCTTTTCTTTTTTTTTTAAGGATTTTATTTATTTATTTGTCAGAGAAAGAGAGCACAAGCAGGGGGAGCAGCAGGCAGAGGGAGAAGCAGGCTCCTCACTGAGTAGGGAGCCCAATGTGGGACTCGATCCCAGGACCCTGGGATCATGACCTGAGCCAAAAGCAAACGCTTAACCGAGTGAGACACCCAGGTGTCCCTAGAAGTTCTTTTCAGAATTTTGCTACCATGAACACTGCTGCTATGAAATCATTTGATCACATCTTCTAATGTCTAAATTCTAGTATCTGAGATTAACCCACAGTAGGTAGCATTTGGACAAAGGGCTTTTAGGTAGCTTAAGGGTGTTGTCCAAATGCAGACTAATGTATTAGTTTCCTATTACTGCCATAACAAATTAGCACTTAGTGGCTTAAAACAACATGATTTATTATCTTATGTTTCTGGAAGTCAGAAGTCCAAAATTGATCTCAGTAATCTAAAATCAGGGTGTTAGCAGAACTGTGTTCCTTTGTGAAGAATGTAGTGAAGGATCCATTTTCCTGTCTTTTCCAGCTTCTAGAGGCTGCCCGCATTTCTTGGGTCATGGCTTGCTTCCTTTTCCAGGCCAGCAGTGGCCGTTTGAGTCTTTCTCACATTGTATTGCTCTGACACTCGGATTCTCCTGCTTCTCTCTTCCAGAGTTAACACCCTGTGATTATATTGGGCTCACCAGGATATCCAGGAGAATCTCCATATTTTAAGGTTATCTGATTAGCAACCTAACCAGCTACCTTAATTCCCCTTTGTATGTAATATAACATATCCACAAGCCTGGGATTATGATGTGAACAAATTTAGGAGGACATTATTCTGCTTACTGTAGAAAATTCCTGAAGGAATTATGGATATGGCTGTGGGATATGAACTCCAATAAGATTCATAGAAAACCTTCAATGTTGTCAAGAGAATAGAATTAATGAAAGCAAAATCATGCCCCATAGGGGTAATGAAGTTAAGACTAACAAAATTTAAAGCTTGTTTTTTGGAGACCTACTTCCCCTTAATCAGCCATTGTTCCTTTTCAGACCCGACTAACAAATCCACTAAGCTGTTTCCACAGAGGCATGGACTGACACAAATAAAGGTCATTGATAATGGTTCCAGCCTATGAACAAAAAGGTCCTGCACTCCATCCCTGAGATAGCCAGCCCCAGAGCCCATCCTGTTTGCCCCAGCTCTCAGAGCATGTGCATAGCCCCTCTCCTTGCCCTACAGATGACCTTCTGATGTCAGGCGCCAAATTTTGCCTAATTTTAATGTTAAGTCTCCACCCCAAAGTAAACACGGGATATATGCTACATATGTGTCTGCTCAATGTGCATGCTCTATCTTTCCTCATGAATAGTCATAAGTTTTCCCACCCTTTTCATCAATATGTATGTAATCCCAGCCCCTGTGATTATGAAAACTTGTTATCTCAATCGGGTGAGACAGATTTGAGCCAGCCTCCTTTCTCCTCTTTTGGCTGCCTCTCGAATAAACCCTTTCCTTGCTGCACACTCCATGTCTTAGTGGTTGGCTTTGCTGTGTGGTGGGCATATAAACTTGGGTTCAGTTACAAAAGAATTGCCATGTTAGACCTAAAAGGCACTGAGACTATTCAAAAAATGAAAGGAGGTGTCTTGATTACCTGAAAGAAATTAAAGCAAGGTGGGGCACCTGGGTGGCTCAGTCGTTAAGCGTCTGCCTTCGGCTCAGGTCATGGTCCCAGGGTCCTGGGATCGAGCCCCGCATCGGGCTCCCTGCTCCACGGGAAGCCTGCTTCTCCCTCTCCCACTCCCCCTGCTTGTGTTCCCTCTCTCGTTGTGTCTCTCTCTGTCAAATAAATAAATAAAATCTTAAAAAAAAAAAAAAAGAAAGAAAATAAGGCAAGGTGACAGGCATCCACAGCAGGTTAGGAATCTGTTTTTGAGCACAGGTAAAGCCACAGCCTGAGGAATTCCAGCTGGGAGACATTTTGTGGGAGTTAACCTCTGAAAATAAAACTGGTAGAAGTTCAGATAATTATAATTTAGGTTAGATGCAAAGAAGAAAGACTAGAGAAGGAAGAGGGAGCAAGGAGGAAGAGGAAGAAGAAAAGGAGAAAGAGGGGAAGGAGGAGGGAGATGCAGGTGTAAATCCATTCATACCTATTTAATCCACTCTTCTGTATAAACACTGCTCTCATTTGTAAATGTTTCTGTGTGAGGTTTTTTGTTTTTGCTTTTTTTCTGTATATTTTTTCCCAAATGAATGCCAGCCTAGATATTTTAGAATGAATTAGGACTCTCTGCGCATTTAAGTCCACAACCCTGCCCTTTTGATTTATAAGTGAGAAACAGACCTATTTAGAATAGAATGACATGATCACCCCACCCCAAGGTCATTGTTCTTTTTTGAAGAGGCAGCCTTTGATATAAACAAATTTGTAAAGCAAAGCACAGATACTTTCATCTGACTGATCCAATGTAGTAATTTAATAGCTATGAGAGTATTTAAATAAATAAAAGTCTGCAAAAATAGCATTATAAAGCCATTAGTTTCAGCATTTAGTTAGAAAGTAACATCGAATCTGACAGAAAAAATGATCTGGGATTTGTTTGAAAATTATGTTCTCCTTCATGGGAAAAAGTTTTGCCTAGTGTCTGCTATAAGCAAAGAGAAAGACATAAGAATCAATGATGATTTACCCATTAGTATTACAAATATTCCACAAATATATACCACGTTATTTCTGTGTATATATTTATGCCTATATTTTTCCTTCTTTGCCAGACAGTCCCTTTTCTTAAAAGGAAAATTCACCTTCCAGCACTACCATGACAAGATCTTTATACATTTTTCTTTTTTTTTTAAGATTTATTTATTTATTTTAGAGAGAGAGAGCGCAAGAGAGGGAGGGGGAGGGGGCAGAGGGAGAGAGAGAGAAACAGACTCCGCACGGAGACCCAAATGGAGCTCCATCTCACAACCCTGAGATCATGACCTTGAGTCGAAACCAGGAGTCAGACACTCAACTGACTGAGCCACCGAGGCACCTCTCTTCATAAATATTTCAACTCCAATTGAATTGCTTTTACTCTCCTGAACACCACACAATCCTTATACCACACTTAATTATATACTTTTGCATGGTGTTCACTGTTCATATGAGCTTGTTATTTCTCCCCCAGTGTTACTGAAAGGTCTGTAATGGTGATACCCAGGTCTTAATAGGTCTTATTGACCTATGTTGAACATAAACCTATACATTATTATAAGAATTAAATGCTATTTTTTAGATTTTATTTTAAAGCTGGAATACCAATGTATATATTTCATTGTTAAAAAATAAATAAAAGCTATCATAGGCACCAACATACTCAAAGTCACCTGATCAGTCCCTCTCCCCAAAACGACAATAATAATAAGGACAGGTACTATTTGGCAAGTGCTCACCACGCTGCACACCGGTTAGCACTTCATATGGGTTAGCTCATTCAGTCCTCAGAACAACCCATGAGTTGGTCACTATTATAATTTTTGTTATCAGTCACACTTGGAAATTTACATAATAATCAAGTAATTTTAAAATTAATTTATAATGATAAGCAACTTCGACATACCCTCATGTCAGTATGGCATCCTCTTTCCCTAGGTGGAGAGCAGGATGACCTAACCCGATTTTTCCAAACAGAAAGACAAAAACTGACGAGTGACACATATAAAACAGAACAAAGATCTAAAATCTAATGGTTAATGGTAACAGGAAAAGATGCCCTGATACCTCTAACACTAAAGAAAGGCTTACCAATGAGAGTAGAATATTCAGTCTATTTCCACATACCGCTGTTGATTCCTACAGTGGAATGGCTTTGCCATTCAATACTCATTACCAATTAACAATTCATGAGAAATGAGTGAGTAACAGGAAAAGGAAAAAGGAATCCATTTA
The DNA here is from genome assembly GCF_054177405.1 of Leptonychotes weddellii. Classification (NCBI taxonomy): domain Eukaryota; kingdom Metazoa; phylum Chordata; class Mammalia; order Carnivora; family Phocidae; genus Leptonychotes; species Leptonychotes weddellii. Next base: position 85,587,911 of record NC_138370.1, read on the forward strand.
ATATTTAAAATTGTTAAAGTGACAAAAAACAGTATTTCTAAGGAATCGAAATCACATATTAGGAAAAGACAATATCAAGATACTGATGCCACAGGGAACATGTTCAGAAAAAATATAAGGAATTACTCCTAAGCATTCCTGCCATGGCAGAGCAGAGGACAGAACAGAGAAAAGACACAGGTGTGGCGTAGCAGTGAAAAGCTGGAGTCTAAAGCCAGACTGCCCAGGTTCAAATTACTGCTCTACCACTCGCTGTCAACACGATCTTGCACAAGTGACTTAACGTCTGTGGGCCTCTGTTTCCTCATTTACAAAATGGGAATAATTATAATATCTACCTCTTAGGGTTTCTGTGATAAGTAAATATATATAAATTTCTATAACAATATCTAGAACAAAGTAAGCACTACATGCTACCTGTTATTTACATTGTCCTCCGTTTTTAAAATCTAGCCGTGTTTTCATTTAAAAAATGTTTAAAGATATATCAAGACCATCTTCAAATCTAAATGATATGGGAATCTAAGTTGGTTTGTGCCGGAAATTTCCTAAAGATTACTATTAGCCATGAAATGATACCTCTCTCCGAAACAATAAATAAATAAAATAAAGCTTTTTCACGATTTTGAAGATTCCCTTTAAACAAATATTACCTCTTCCTTTCCTAATAAATAGATTTGAAAAGGTGAAAATACAAGTTGTAAGCAGGTTTGCTGACTAGCTGCCCAGCTTGGACTACGTGGGTGACTTTGTTGGTAGCGCAGCATGAAATAAATTGCTAACACTCCAGTTCCTCATCACCACAAGTGTTTGAAGATGCCCCATGCTTTCTTTTTTTTTTAATATTCTTTTATTTTTTTATTAACATATAATGTATTATTTGTTTCAGGGGTACAGGTCTGTGATTCATCAGTCTTACACAATTCACAGCACTCACCATAGCACATACCCTCCCCAATGTCCATCACCCAGACACCCCATCCCTCCCACCCCCCATCACTCCAGCAACCCTCAGTTTGTTTCCTGAGATTAAGAGTCTCTTACAGTTTGTCTTCCTCTCTGGTTTCGTCTTGTTTGCTTAAGATCTGTTCTTGACGATGTTTAATTTTTTTTTTTTATTGCTAAATTTGGGATAGTTTAAGATTAATGAACATTCAAACGCCAGAAGAAAGAGACAGATTTTAGCAGTTGTCTTAGCTCAGGCTCCATAACAAATAGCACAGACTGGGTGGTTTAGCACAGACTTTTTTTATCACAGTTTTGGGGGCTAGAAGTTGGAGATCAGGGTGCCAGCATGGTCAGGTTCTGGTGAGCACTCTCTCCTGATTTATATGTCTTACATGTGTCCTCGCAAGCAATCCGGTGTCTCTATCTATAAAGGCACTAATCCCATGACTTCGTCTACCCCTGATTGCCTCCCTAGGGCCCCATCTCCAAATATACATCAAGGATTAGGGGTTAAACATGTGAATTTGGGTTGGTGAGCACAACGATTCATCCGCCATAGGGCTAAACTGAGCAGAGATTAGGAGTATTTAAATCATGCACAATACTGGCCTCAGGCTGGTAGACATAGCTTAGTCCTTTTATGTCACTATTCTGAGAAAGACCAGCTAATTAGCTGGCTCCATGTAGCGATATTTGATCGTAAAAGAGAACATAGAAATCCTATATTGAAAATCTAGGAACAGATCAGAAAAGCAAAATCATAAAAATGTACTAGGCTTTATATACAGAGACAATTTTGGAAAATACTTCATTTATGTGTACAATAATGTACACTTATGTGTCAATTTTAGAGTTAAAAAATTCAAGTGCTGTCTACATACGCTCTTTGAAAAGTCATAAAGGAATTTAAGGAACTTGCTAAATACTGTTATTCCAGGTTAATTGCAATTTCAAATTACATGAAGTCAAACAAAACCTTTTAAAAAATGAAAAGATTTAAACATTTAAAATGTTAACATTTAAAATATTTTACTTTAGAAAGAACATGAGAAATCATATTGACTGACTATTTAACATGTCTCAGTGATTAAAAACAAATGCATATCAACCTCACATTATGAAAATCATAAGGACTCTAGGATCTTTTTTTTTAAGATTTTATTTATTTATTTGAGAGAGAGAATGAGAGAGAGCACATGAGAGGGGGGAGGGTCAGAGGGAGAAGCAGACTCCCTGCTCAGCAGGGAGATGCGGGACTCGATCCCAGGACTCCAGGATCATGACCTGAGCCGAAGGCAGTCGCTTAACCAACTGAGCCGCCCAGGCGCCCAGGACTCTAGGATCTTGAAGCATCATGTGTATTATGAGTTAGAGCCACGTCACTGTTTATAGGAACACATTTCTCAATCATAATGGCATAATGGAAATAAACGAGAGAATGTAGTCTAATATAGACAGAGTAATTTTACCCACAACTTTTCCAATAATTCCTCTAATATAAAATATGGAGTTAACATATAGCCAGAAGCAATGGAGTCAGTGTGGTCTCATACAGTGCTTCCCAAATGTTAAATCATTAGGCCAGTGCCAGTCCAGAAAAGAGTCCTCATCAGTATGTGTACAAATAAGAAATGTCAACAATGTATTGAGTTATCATCATAAGGCTAAATATATTCAGTTATAGAAACATATCAATGCAAACTAAAAACTCAATATATTCAGTTTATTCTGAGGTTAAAATTGATCATTTAAAAAAATATCCTGACTTAGTTCTATGAAGGACTCCAAATTACTTTGACGTTTTTAAGACCTGTGAAATACAAAATTATGGGAATCTTTGGTATAATAGAAAGTGCAAGTGGTTTGGTGGTCATATAGACTGGATTCAAATCCCAACTCTACTGCTTATGATTTGGATGACTTGGGATTAATAATTTAAGTGTTCCGATCCTTAATTTTATCACCCCAAAATGGGTTTGTGAGTGACTACTTTGGAAAGTCCTTTTAAAGATTAGGTGAAATTATATTTAGAATGCACTTACCACGGGCCTGTCCGCAGTCACTTAATCAACCAAGGCTACTATTGTTGTAGTGTTGGTTGGGTGGGAGTAATAGTAGCAAAGATAGCAGTGTAGTAGTATTAGCAGTCATGGCTTTTTTACTCTTGTTGCGGGAAAAAAAAGCAAAACTTTTTTGTTGCAAGTCACATGGAGAATTCCAGAAACAAAAACTGAATATAATATTCTTTCTCAATAATGTACTTCTCTTTGTCAGTTAATGCTATGGCCAGTCACTGTTGCACACATGAATGCGTTGTGACTTCTGATTAACTCTTTCCAAATAAGTTCAACTCATATCAGGAGATTAAGCTAACTCATATGTGATTAAGCTAAAACATATGTGATGTCGGTTTCTGCTCTCAGTGCAGTTTTAAACTGTTAAACCCACACCAGCTGCTTTCATAAACCAGCAATTCTAATCATCCAGTATCACTCCTCGAGGCACATTAGATTATAGAAAGAATGCGATAAACCAACACGAATTTTAGATTTTCAGCAGATTTATTTCAATTTCTAATCAAACTCATTCCCAGTGTTTTTCCTGACCACTCTTGGACAAAGAGATTTAAAGTAAAGAAAATTGCATTCAGAGAATGAACAGAGGAAGATTTTGTGCCCACAATCCCAAACCATCTCTTTTTGTTTCTAGTTATCTACAACAGAACTCCTCAAAATGATTGCCTCATCATCTCCATAATTTAAATAATTTTTAAAAACCACCTGCCCCTCAGTCCAAAATATAAACAGGACAAAAGATCAAGGACATACCCTACAACTTGCAAAATTATTGAGATTCCTTATGAAGAGAAAAATAATTTGTTTGATTCTGAAGACGGGGACAATACTATACACTATTACAAGACTTCATCCAAAAATAGTAATAAGACTTAGATAATAGTTACTATGTTGTAAGCACTACTTTCCAAGAGTTTAACATATATTGATTCATTTAAGGTACACAGAAATTCTGAGAAATGGATGATATTCTTATACCCCATTTTTCAGATAAGAAAACTAAGGCATAGGCGGTTAAGTGTCTTGAGATGGTCAAAGGTAAAGCCAAGGTTCGAATGCAACAATTTGCTTCCTTGACTGCTCACTCTTAATGCTTATTTTTATAATGGTTTAAAAACTATTAAAATCAAGAATGACATTCAGAGATTATCTTAATATAAAAGATACCTAAGTGATTATAACTCTCATTTTTTTTTGTATATTGACTAGACAGTTAAAAAAAAATCACAGTGTTATCGGTCCCACCAACAGATGTTACAAACAAAGCCACTCCTTAATAAAGTAACTTGAGCTTACTTAAAATGTAAACTTTTTAATTTCACTCTCGCTCCTATCTTCACTCTTGTCTTCCCTATCTTTTCAAGAGTCTTCAAGTGTCTGTTTCTAATTTCTTCTACGAATTGTCTTCTTGTGTTTGCTGGTTTGCAATTTCTATTGATGTATTTTTTTCTGAAATAATAGAAAATAATAACATTTTATTTGACTCTTTTTAGTCTATTTCTTAGTCTTTTCTGTAGTTTGTTCCAATTATCCCCCTCTCCGTGAGTGTGTTTGTTTAATTAGCTTAGATTTACTGGTGCATCTTAGAATGTCTAAATGAATAACCCAGGTCATCATTCCTGAAAAAGTATGATATACTGAAAGAAGAAAATACCCTCTCTTTGCTACTTTCCTTATTCACTCCAACGCCAACCCAATCCTAACCCCATCTCAGGGAATACACTAGCTAGAGCTTCACCTATCTTTTATTTTATTTTATTTTATTTTTATTTTATTTTTATTTTAATGTTATGTTAATCACCATACAATACATCATTAGTTTTTTTTTTAATTTCATTGTTGTGTCATTGGTTGTTTTTTTTTTTTTAATTGAGACATCATTAGTTTTTGATGTGGTGATCCACGATTCATTGTTTTCATGTAACACCCAGTGCTCCATGCAGTACTTGCCCTGCTTCACTTATCTTTTAAGGTACAAATACAAGAAAAAAGAAATAATTTCTGTGTTTGCATTGCCATTTTAGCCTGAATATTTGAAGATGTCTGGCTAATACATGCACTTGACTTAGGTAAAAATACTCTGGTTAAATATATACCATATTCAAGGGAAAATTAATCAAGGAAAGTCTTCAATTCAAAAGAAAGGCCACATGAGTATGGATATGTTTAGGTGAGAAAATGCTAAATCATACCTTATGATATAAAGTGACAGTGTGCAAAAGCATTTACTGATTTTCATCTGTTAAATTCATTATCTTACATAATGGTCTTTCCAGGTAAATCAGCAGAGGGACGTAAAATTGCATAAATTTGTTCACCAGGTTGTAAATGTGCCAGAGTAGCTGTTTTTCAGGTATCTGAGCTGGCCTAAAAGCTGAATGCTCACTTGTGTTAGTAAGTAATAAAATACTAGTGTCCGGACCTCACTCTCGTCAGGTGCCAAACTAATTATCTATTACCTGATATTATCCAGAAGTGCTCTTTACATACTTCTGATGCAAGCAGGTAAAATACTTAATCCTTCCTCCAAATACACTAATCCACAATCAGCCTAGATAAAAATAGAACTAATAATGGCCATAATTTTAAAGCAAATTGCCACATAAGGTCACAGAGAAAGTCTTGAGGCATTGCTAGTGACCAAGTGGAACCTTGGTACTGTCATTTCTTATACTTGGAAGCAGTCTATGGAAAGAGAAGAGGGAACAAAACAATAAGGTTAACTGATCCAGCAGTATAACTGACAAAAGAAGAAAACGGGTCTTCTTTCTTTGTTATTAAAAAACATAGTTCAAGCTTACATAATTGGGAGTGAGGGAACCAGGAAGAGATTTGAATCATGTGACTTATTACATTGCTTTTTTCAACCCTCATTCCACTAAATAGCTGTTTCTTTTTATGCTGCACTGAGTACAGCTATGTTTAAGCCATTATAAAATCACAAATAGTACTTAATGCAAAAGGAAGAAATTCTGAAGAGATCCAAATAAGCCCGCCGTTTATTTGCTTACTTATTAATGAAGAAATAGGAGTGTTATCTCTTTCTTTCTTAAGTTTAATAAACTTGCGGGCAAATGTGAATACTGGAAATATACTATAAGTATACTTATACTTATAGTATAAGTATACTTATATAGTATAATATATATATATATTATATATATATACTATATTATATATAGTATAATATACTTATACTTGTAAGTATAATATACTATAAATCTACTATATACTTAGTAGATTTCAAGGCAGTATCTAGGAGAGGCTTTCTGGTGCTTGGATCTTACTGAACAAGCCTTGAAAAAAATATCAATCAGTTCCTGTATGGATGTGTCATTTAGTCATAATTCCTCAGGGACCGTATGAGGTGCTTGTTAGCACATGAATTTTACATCTTCCTAAATTGAACATCTTATTTTATTTTAAATACAAAATATTTTGTGTTGTTTCTATTGTACAAGTACCACTTGATTTCTCATTCTTTATTTTTTAATCTCTTTCACATGTATTGATTTAATCCTAAACTCCAAGTAATATTACATAATACTGCAGAACTCTAGGCTTGCAAGTAATCCCTCTAATGATTCAATTGAACTGGAGACTTGAATAATAAAAATAGACTTAAAGGCATTAAGAGATGGAATGAATGATAACTTAAATTTATCACCAGTTTAACCAATTTACTTAGCTAAGTGATGTCTAGGAATGGAAAATGGTATTTAAGATGGATTTTCCTTTTGTTTTGTGAGTTTGTGTCATTTTTCAATTAGCAATAATCATGCTCTAGATAAACCTTATTGGCTATGATACTGCCACTGCACAAAACAATGTGTCATTTTTAATGTAGTTTTTATCGATACAAATTTTCTTTTAGAATGGCAGTAAGAAAGGAATACATACCATTCAAGTAAATGAGTAAATCCTAGTTAATCATTTTTAAAATAAACTTAAAATATGAGTCTTATTTAAATCTAATTTATTGAATATAGAGGCACTATTGAAGATACATGGTAGGGATTGATTGCAGATGGCTTATGGAAAAAGGAGTCAATAGACAACCTAGAGATGGACCCTCAACTCTATGGTCAACTAATCCTCGACGAAGCAGGAAAGAATGTCCAATAGGAAAAAGACAGTCTCTTCAACAAATGGTGTTGGGAAAATTGGACAGCCACAAGCAGAAGAATAAAACTAGACCATTTCCTTACACCATACACAAAAGTAGACTCAAAATGGATGAAAGACCTAAATGTGAGACAGGAATCCATCAAAATCCTAAAGGAGAACACAGGCAGCAACCTCTTCGACCTCAGCCACAGCAGCTTCTTGTTAGACATATCGCCAAAGGCAAGGGAAGCAAGGGCCAAAATGAACTATTGGGACTTCATCAAGATAAAAAGCTTTTGCATGGCAAAAGAAACAGTCAACAAAACCAAAA
>NC_138370.1:85595871-85645656 GCF_054177405.1 Leptonychotes weddellii
TTTCTATTTCATTGATTTCTGCTCTGATCTTTATGATTTCTCTTCTCCTGCTGGCTTTAGGCTTTATTTGCTGTTCTTTCTCCAGGTCCTTAGGTGTAGGGTTAGGTTGTGTATTTGAGACCTTTCTTGTTTCTTGAGAAAGGCTTGTATTGCTATATATTTTCTTTGTAGGACTGCCTTTGCTGCATCCCAAAGATTTTGAACAGTTGTGTTTTCATTTTCATTTGTTTCCATGAATTTTTTTTAATTCTTCTTTAATTTCCTGGCTTACCCATTCATTCTTTAGCAGGATGCTCTTTAGCCTCCATGTATTTGAGTTCTTTCTGACTTTCCTCTTGTGATTGAGTTCTAGTTTCAAAGCATTGTGGTCTGAATATATGCAGGGAATTATCCCAATCATTTGGTACTGGTTGTGACCTGATTTGTGACCTAGGGTGTGATCCATTCTGGAGAATGTTCCATGGGCACTGGAGAAGCATGTGTATTCTGTTGCTTTGGGGTGGAATGTTTTGAATATATCTGTGAAGTTCATTTGGTCCACTGTGTCATTTAAAGTCTTTATTTCCTTGTTGATCTTTTGCTTAGATGATCTGTCCATTTCAGATCTGTCCATTCTAATATTGTTTCATCTTATGATATCACTTATCTCTCGTATTCTGCCCTCATGATCCAGTAGTTGTTTATCTCTCTTTTTTGCAGCTTCTTTATTTTCCATCATTTGGTCTTCTATATCACTAATTCTCTCTTCTGCCTCATTTATCCTAGCAGATAGAACCTCCATTTTTGATTGCACCTCATTAATAGCCTTTTTGATTTCAACTTGGTTAGATTTTAGTTCTTTTATTTCTCCAGAAAGGGTTTCTCTAATATCTTCCATGCTTTTTTCAAGCCCAGCTAGTGTCTTTAAAATCATCATTCTGAACTCTATTTCTGACATCTTACTAATGTCCGTATTGATTAGGTCCCTGGCAGTCACTACTGCCTCTTGTTCTTTTTTTTTTTTTTTTTTTTTGAGGTGATTTTTTCTGTTCCAAGCCTCCTACTTTTTACCCTCTTTTCTCACCACTCTATTTAGTCCTGCCTGGACAGATTCATCTTTTCCTCTGTTCTTAAAAAATAACTATATTCTAGTTTCTTCAAGATTCTTCAAGATTCTTCACCTTAAAAACATTCCTTAGGCATACCTTGTTTTATTTGTGCTTTGCTTTATTGTTCTTCCTAGAAGCTGCATTTTTTTTTACAAACTGAAGGTTTGTGACAACCCTGTTTGGACTAAGTCTTTTGGCTCTGTTTTCCTACCAATCTGCTCACTTTGTGTCTCTGTGTCACATTTTAGTAATTCTCACAATATTTCAAACTATTTCATGATTACCGTATTTGTTATGGTGATCTGTGATCAGTGATCTTTGATGTTACTATTGTAATTGTCTTGGGGCACCATGAACCATGCCCATATAAGATAGCAAACTTAATCAACAACGTTGTGTATGTTCTGATTCCTCCACCATCCAGGTTTTCCCCATCTGTCTCTTTCCTTGGGCATCCCTATTCCCTGAGATACAACAATATTGAAATTAGGCCCATTAATAACCCTACAATGGCCTCTAGGTGCTCCAACAAAAGGAAGAGTTGTATCTCTCTCACTTTAAATCAAAAGCTAGAAAGTATTAACTTTAGTGAACAGGGCATGTTGAAAGCTGAAATAGGCCTAAAGCTAGGCCTCTTGTGCTGGTTAGCCAAGTGGTGAATGCAAAGGAAAAGTTCTTGAGGGAAATTAAAAGTGTTATTCTAGGGAACATATGAATGATAAGGAAGCAAAATATAGCCTTATTGCTAAAATGGAGAAATTTTAGTGGTCTGGGTAGAAGATCAAACCAGCCATAATGTTCCCTTAAACCAATGCCCCAATCTCTTCAGTTCTGTGAAGGCTGAGAGAGGTGAGGAAGCTGCAGAAAAGATTGAAGCTAGCAGAGGTTGGTTCCTGAGTTTTAAGGAAAGAAGCCATCTCCATAACATAAAAGTGCAAGATGAGTCAGCATGTAGAAGCTGCAGCAGGTTATTCAGAATATCTGGCTAAGATTATTAATGAAAGTGGCTACATTGAACAATAGATTTTTCAATTCAGACAAGACAGCCTTCTTTCTATTGAAAGATGCATCTAGGACTTTCATAGCTAGAGAGAAGTCAATGCCTGGCTTCAAAGCTTCAAAGGACAAACAGACTCTTTTGTCAGAGGCTAGTGCAGCTGGTGACTTTAGGTTGAAGCCAGTGTTCATTTATCTATCTGAAAAGCCTAGGGCCCTGAAGAATTATGCTAAGTCTACTGTGCCTGTGCTCTATTAGTGGTTTAACAAAGCCTGGATGACAACACATGTGTTTACAGCACAGTTTACTGAATATTTCAAGCCTACTGTTGAGATCTACTTCTTAGGAAAAAAAAAAATAGATTCTTTTCAAAATATGACTGCTCATTGACAATGCCCTTGGTCACCTTAGAGCTCTGATGAAGATGGACAACAAGATTCCTGTTGTTTTCATGCCTGCTAGCACAACCATTTTGTAGCCCATGAATCAAGGAGTCATTTTGATTTTCAAGTCTTATTGTTTAAGAAATACATTTTGTAATGTGATAGCTGGCATAAATAGTGATTCTTCTGATGGATCTGGGCAAAGTAAAAGGAAAGACTTCTGAAAAGGATTTATTATTCTAGATATCATTAAGAACATTCATGATTCATGGGAAGAGGTGAATATCAAATCAACATTACAAATACCAAATCAAATATCAACATTACAGAAGTTTGGAAGAAGTTGATTCCAACCCTCCCAGATGACTTTGAGGGGTTCAAGACCTCCATGGAGGAAGTAACAGCAGATGTGGTGGAAATAGCAAGAGAACTGGAATTAGAAGAGGAGCCTGAAGATGTGGCTGGCTTGCTGCAATCTCATGATGAAACTTGAACAGAATAGGAGTTGCTTCTTAGGGATGAGCAAAGAAAATGGAACCTACACCAGGTGAAGGTGGTGTGAAAACTGTGGAAATTTTCAGGATTTAGAATAGTTGATAAAGCAGCAGCAAGGGTTGAGAGGGTTGACTTCAAATTTGAAAAAAGTTCTACTGTGGGTAAAAGGCTATTTTTTTTTTTTAAGATTTTATTTATTTATTTGACAGAGAATGAGAGATAGCTAGAGAGGGAACACAAGCAGGGAGAGTGGGAGAGGGAGAAGCAGGCCTCCCGCTGAGCAGGGAGCCTGATGTGGGGCTCGATCCCAGGACCCCGGGATCATGACCTGAGCCAAAGGCAGACACTTAATGACTGAGCCACCCAGGCACCCCTAAAAGGCTATTATTAAACAAGATCACATTGTATGGAAAATCACTCAAGAAAGGAAGAGTTAATCAATATGGCAAACTTCACTGTTGCCTTATTGTAAGAAATTGCCACAGCCACCCCAGCTTTCAGCCACCACCACCCTCATCAGTCAGGAGCCATCAACATCAAGACAAGATCTTCCATCAACAAAAAGATGATGACTCACTGAAAGCTCAGGTGATGGTCAGCATTTTTGTTTTAGCAATAGGTATTTTTTAATTAAGTTATACACATTTTAGACATAATGTCATTGCATGCTTAATGGACTACAGTATAGTGTAAATATAACTTTCATATTCACTAGGAAAGCCAAAAAATTTATTTTACTCACTGTATTGTAATATTTTATTGCAGTAGTCTTGAACAAACCCACAACAAACCCACAGTATCTCCAAGGTATGCCTGTGTCTTACTTTATAGTTACTCAAAATCCAAACTGCTCCCAATCTTCATTTTTTTCCGTTGTGTTCTTATAAATCTCCACTGCCCACCCCTTATTTTACAATACACCCTCACACACACACACACACTTGTTTGCTTCCAGCTTATCATATGCTTCCTAGTTCAGTTAATGGCATCAAATTCCACTCTGTCACGCAGAGTGTAACCTCAGACTCATTTTGGGTTTCTTCCTTGACTTCATTACCTATCCAATTAGTCATCAAGTTCTGAATATTTCACATCATCTGATTGTTTGACTGCTACTGTCTTAGTTCAAACAGTTGCCATCTTACTATTGCACTAACTTTTTGTTCATTTTCATGGAAATATATTCTCTTTCATTTCAGTCCATCCCCTAGGGCAGCAGTCAGCAAACTTTTCCATAAAGGGCTAGAGTATGTTGGGTTTTGCAGACCATAGGTCTCTGTCTCAGCTACTCAGTTCTGCTGATAGAGTACAAGAACTGAGAGACACAAATTATAAATTAATGGGCATGCCTATGTTCCAATAAGACTTTATTTACAAAGACAGATGGCATGCCAGATTTGGCCCATTTGGTGTAGTTTGCAGGCTCCTGCAGTAGGATTTTTTTCTGAAAACTGAATCTGATCATAACTCTTAATATTTTCTGTTAAATTACCTTATCTATAGGAATATTTCCCAACGATAACTTCCCTAGAGTCATATGGGATTATAAACATGCAAAACACAAAATTATCGGTACTATATTAAACATGCAGTCAGCATCATATTCAATGTGAGGCATTCTATCTTTGTGCATATTTTCATGCATTTCTATCTTTGTGGATATTAACTTGCACTTTAGTAGCAAAAATAAAGGCATAAATAAGCAATGAATAATTTGTCATTAGCTATTATTTTATTTAAGTTTTCAAGATTTTATTTATTTATTTTGAGAAAGAGAGCATGAGCAGGGGGAGGGGCAGAGGCGGAGGGAGAGAGAGAATCCTCAAGCAGACTCCTGACTGAGGGCAGAGCCCAACATGGGGCTCAGTCTTATCACCCTGCGATCACGACCTGAGCCAAAATCAAGAGTCAGATGCTTAACAGACTAAGCCACCCAGGCACCCCATAGCTGTTATTTTAATAATGGTTTAAAATTACTTTATTGCAGAATGGTATTTTTTAAATTATCCATTGTATTTTTTATTAATAATTATTCTTAAAATTCTTCACCCACTCAGGTTGAAACATGGTTCACAGAAAGGGCAAAACTCAACCAAGACAAGATCAGGTATTTGTTCAGTTTAAACGCCCAAAATAATCTTTTGAAGTTCATTTTAAGTACAAAAATTGTGAAAGATATGCCTTTCATCTGTAAGAGTCAGATTGTGTTGAGAGGAAAAAATGACATACAGATTTATAATGCTTTGAAATTTGAGTCCTTGCTGATCCTGATGAGATTGCATCTCCCAGGGTTAGCTAATTCCTAGAGATAGCAAGTGACTCCCTTGAGATGTGTCTTTTATGTGCAAACTGACCAATCCTGAGTTCAGACCCAACTACACCTTCTTTATCAAACTCTCACAGGTTGAGTCACTCTGCCTCTGCCCTGACATCACCTCGGGGCCAGGTACCAGGCAACAATCCCTACACCTCAGAGTCTGTTGAAATTATTCAAAAAAGTCAATCCTAAACCTGTTTAGCCTGCTTACCCTGCCTTGCCAGTCACTTCCCATGAAAACCACAATTGAGGCTTTAGCCAGTGTTTTCCCCTTGCTTCTCTGCCTCCTGACTGACTTTTCCCATGTGGCATGCCATATGCCTCCTTTTTCTAGGGATCTGTGAGTATAAAATTTTCCTTCATAGCAATCATTTCTATGTCTCTGTGTCTTACCATACCTGATTGAAATAAATCCTAGGTACATTTGAGAACAAGATTCCAGATTTCAAACTTTGGGGACCGGAGGATAGAGTTTTTACTCTGTCTCACAAGGTAACAGGTTCCTTTCTCAAGTCCCACCTGAGCCTTTCCAGGCAGTTCTAATGTTTCTCAAAACTACTTCCCAAGCAAAAGGGAAGGAATAAGTACAGTTAATTGGGGAACCCTGTCTGCTTGGATACTGCTTTGAGTGATTTGGAGCAGTCAACTTGAACCAAAAAAAGACACTTGTTCTGTGGTTTTCAAGGCAAAGCAGATTTTCTCTTTCCCAAATATATATATGGGGATTTCAGCCCCTTATTTTTCTTGGGGGCTTGTTTTGGCTCAACAATCTCTCTCATAATTCTCTTTTGCTCATTTGATTAGTCTACCTTCATACACACACACACACACACACACACACAATTTATGGACATCAAGACGAAAACAAAACAAAATACCCTTGTGTTTGAGTTGGGGGTCCTCTAAAGTGTAGGACTTGGGGCAGAGTCTCTTTTATCTGGGACTCAGGGAAGTATTGAATCTATTAGATACTGAATCTTATGACAAATCTATACCATTTAAGACAATACTCTATTGCTAAAATAATGGTACTATACTCAAAACCCAGAAACAGACCTAGGCGTTTATTAAAAAATTGATATTTGACTGAGAAATAATCAAAAATGGATAAGAAAAATTTCAATAAATGGTCCTGGGACAATTGTTTATTCCCACAGAAGAAGCCGCACAGTCCTAGACTAATTTCTACAACTTGGCCAATGTTGAATTTAAATTTCAGAAACAATAATTTTTATTTAGTATAAATAGGTCCCAAATATTGCATAAAATATACATACACTAAAAAAATTCTTTGTTAATCTGTTCCAAATTTAACTGAGTGTCCTGTATTTTATCTTGCACCACTAATTAATGGTCATTATTAAAATGTTTACCACAAACATGGGCTTTTAATTCATATAAAACAGTTACAACTTAATTTAGGAAATCTCAGTCAATAAATGTTAAAAATATATGTACAAGGAAACATTTTAAAATGTAGGAGTTTCAAGCTCTTTATAAATACTAACAGCTCACCAGTAAAGAAAGTGGCAAGGCCAGAAAAGCGATTTCTATTTAGCTATTTCATTATCTTTAGATGCATGATTCCCCCATTCATCAGTTGACTTAATGTACAAGTTAGATTTAGCAGTTTATTCACCTTCATTTTCCTTCCCACATCCCAGTGCACTGAGAGAATGAAGAACTATCCATCCAGTCATAAAGGTGATGATCCAGTGATGCAATGGTGAGTAGATATTTCCCAGCACTCTCCCCATTTATATCCAAGGACACTGTCCCTCAGCTCTCCCCTTCCAGGACCTGTTCTGATCTCCTGGAGGGTGGAAAGCCGCAGTGCGTCTGACCAGAAGAGAGCTCCTCAGTGGTTCACACAGGAGTGATTCAGTGGAGCACAACAGCTTTCCAGGAATACATGATAGGTTTTATAATATTTCTAAAAAATCTTCATCTGGCAAGAATAGTACTACCTAATATTTATTTTTCTCTCTAATTTCTGTGCCTCTGACCTCTAGTCATGGTTTTATTGAATTCCTTCAGGGTGCATAACCATGCACTGGGCTTGGGATACATGAGACCCTCATTCTTAAGGAATACTACTTAGTAGACGAGGAAAACATCATGAACAGAAATATAAATATATAAAAACAAAAGCATAGAGGTCATTTTTCTAACAGCTGAAGAAAAGGGATGGCTAATATCCAAAAAGCTTTAGTGAAGTAGGAGGTTCAGGATCTGAGTTTAATGGATGGGGGGGATCATGTGGCCGACTGAGCAGCAAGAAGAAAGCTGTGGCAGAGACTACTGGCTGTTCTGCAGGATCCAGTGTTCCCCTTTTGCCCTTAGTTTGGAACCCTCAGAGTTTAACTGGGCTATGTGGTCACCTGGAATAAAGACTGCATTTCCCAGACCCCATTGCAGCTAGGTGTGGCCTTGTGATTAAGTTTTTAGCCAATAGAATGTAAATGAAAACCTTGTGGGCCATTTCCTGAAAATGTCCACGGTGGGGGGCGCTGCCTTTCTACAGCCTCTCCTTGATGGCTGGAAAGCTGACAAGGGCGGCAACAGGACTAGCCCTCTGGAAACATGAGGTACAATGCCGAAGGTGCTGGAGCAGCAAGACCCACCGAAGAAGCCTCGGGCTCCAAAACCACGCGGTGCCATACTGCTCACTAAGAGCTTACCCCCCAGATTAATTTCCATAATTGAGAAATGAACATTTCTCCTGTTGAAGCAAGTCCCACGTTGGTGATATTCTACACAATAAAAGAGTAACTACACATAACAAATACCTAACTTAATGGCAAAATCAATTACTTCATAAGAAATCAAAACTATGGATACCAGAATATATTTACAGAAAAGAGTGATCTTGTAACGCTTTTAGAAGCTTGTTATCCCCAAGGGCCATTCAGGCAAGTTTCCAACTGAAGACCAAGGCAATGAGGAAAATATTTGAGACCAACTCTAAATGAGCCTGTCATTGAAGAGATTTATTTTCAAGAAGAGATCACAGGGTCAAAAAAGAAAAATAAGGATCATTTGCATTGAAATAGCTCTAGCCAATTCCTACCAAATTGGGCTGAAAATAAGTGCAAGTTGACTTGCAGTGAAATTAAATATAACTTCTGGCCAATCTCTCTTAACCCTTTAAAGATGGCTGCAATTGATTTGTAGAAGAACCAGCAAAACATCTCACAGTGGTACACCATTTTTTGGAAAATCAGTCTGCAATGAAAAGATAACTAACTTAGGGTATTTTAAAAAAACCTAATTTCCTAGAAATTTACTTGGCTCCCCACCCCAATTAACAAAGCACAAAATAAACATACAAGATTGAGCATTACTTAGCAATTTGAAAAAAAAATCAGTATTTATTTCAAACACAGTTAATTTAAAGAAATTTCTATTACCATTGTCAAGCTATTAATAGAATCATCCAAATAATTCTATAAGGCACAGAATAGATATTCCTTACTTAATCTTTTTATTCTTTTTGATTTCTTGCTTTTAAAGTTGCATAATTTTACTTGACTGGTATTTTAAACTTCTTAGATGGTATCTTTTTTTTTTTTTTAAGTTTTACCTTTATCTTTTCACAAAGAATTTTACAGGCAGTTGGAAACTTTATAATTTCTATATTCAGGAAAGGTAGGTATTTCTGTGGCTCACCTTTTGGAGACCTTCCAGGTGAGAGGCCAGTGACAGCTGTTGGGCACCATAGGGCAGACTGGAGTTGATAATAGCCTTCACACTTCCCATGCTCAGTGAGCAACGTGGGCCATACTGACTCCATTATGATCAGGACAGTGGTTACTCTCACTTAGTTCCACAGGAGATGTTGAAAACAGATCCACAAAATAAACCCTGTTGTAGGCATATGATTCAAATATCCCCATCTTCGTATGAAGTCTTGTATTAAAATCTGTTCAGCCTAACATTTTTTTCAAAAGGTGATAAGGCAGAATAATAAACTAGATAGACAAGCAGAGGACCCTAAAGAAGTTTAAATATTTATATATTGTTTATATATCCACTTGCATAACATGAGCCAATATACCACCCCTGCTTTTTTACATTTCAACTCACTCACATCACTCTTGAATAAGGGTCATCAGTGATGGCTTAATCATGAAATCCACCAGAAGTTTATCAGCCTTTGTTTAACATGACCTTTCTGTAACCTCTGACAATGATGAATACTTCCCACTTCCAGAAAAATCTCTGTTGTCTTGGCTTCTGTAGTACTATTTGCTCTTGGTTACCTCTCACCTCTCTGAGCAATCTTTCTAAGTCTACTTGGCTGGCAGTCCCTGAAGTGTTAATGTTCCCTAGGATCTTGATCATGGATTTCCTTGAACAGCACATTCCCGTGGTTCATGTACTAGTCATCCGTTAAAGGATCCCAATCCTATAATATTATCAATGTCAGAACACTCCCAAGATTCATTGCTATAATATATGTTATATTCTGGATTTTTTTTTCACTTGAATACCCCCAAAGAAACCAAATCTCTTCCACGGTAGACTTATTTTCTAAATATCTTCCCTCTCTCACCCCCTCTTCATCCAGCCACAAAATCCTATTTATTCTACAGGCTAATTATCCTTCATATTCATAGTTTTCTCTTAATCTCCATTCCCACTGACTCTTATTCAGCAGTCAGCTGGACCACTGCAAAAGTCAAAAGAGAAACAACCAAAAACTACCGAAATAGCTTTCTTGCTTTTAATTTCATCCAATTTTCATTATACAATAACTCATGTGATTCTACTAAAATATCTAATATAGCCACTTTACTATTCACACTCTTTTTTTTTTTTTTTAAGATTTTATTTATTTATTTGACAGAGAAAGACACCGCGAGAGAGGGAACACAAACAGGGAGTGGGAGAGGGAGAAGCAGACTCCCTGCCGAGCAGGGAGCCCGATGCGGGACTCGATCCCGGGACTCCAGGATCATGACCTGAGCCGAAGGCAGTTGCTTAACCAACTGAGCCACCCAGGCGCCCCATACTATTCACACTCTTACAATGGCCTTCCTTCACCTATTAGGTCAACATCCATATCTTTAGCAGAGTAGAGAAGCCATTCATACTGTGTACACCTTCACTTCTGGGCTCATTGATCACTCTCCACACATTCACCCATGCCTCAGTCTCTTTGAACACTTATGTTCACTACATGTGCTCTGATTTTTCTTACCTCTGCGGCTTTGCTCATGCTGATGTTGTTGACTGGAAAATCCTTCCCTTCTTTTTGTACTTGGAAAAGTTATCTTTTAAGATTCACACAAAAATCCTTTCTCCTGTGGCCTTCTTCTGTGCAGTCTCCTATATCCTCTTTCTTGAGTTCTTCTGCATTTTGTACATGTTTTCATTACAGAAATTTACACAATGGCCTGTAAGCATTTCTTTACATGTACACTTTTCCTTCAGGGGGGAAAAGAACCATGTCTTATTCATTTGTCCATGTCCAACACCAGGCACGGTGCCTGGTGCTCAAAAGATGTTTGTTTTATTAATATTAAGTAGAAAAGGCAGTATACAGATGAAAGACATATGGTCTTTGATTTCAAGGAAATACATTAAAAATCTAAAGATTTATCATGAAAAAAAATATATGGATTTGCTTGTATTCCACCAGAGAGTAGAACTGTTAAAACTTACAAAGAAGAAAATTTTGTTTAATAAAATAATGTACTCTCTAATTCTTGGAGTTATTCAACAAATAGGAAATCCCAAGAGTTAATGAGCTTCCCGTTACTAGATTCAGGCCGAAACAATATGGTCTAATCAAACAGAACGTGAGCTATATTCAGTACTTGTACTGGATGAGGGTTTAGACCTCCATAAGTCTGATGTTCCTCTCTGAGAAAAAAGAGACAGGTTTTGAGTGATTTTGAAGTAATATTTTGAGGAAATAAGATGATTTGATATCTCTGCCTTAATTTTGTATTTAAAATGCTAATTTTAAAATAAGTTCAGTGTTGATAAAGGAGTTCACTGAAATATTGTAATTCCACAATATACTGGGAATGCATAACTAGAGACATTGTAGTGGAGTTATTTGGGAGGAAAGCAATAAATATTTAACTGATGTGGGTACTTAGGAAAGATGGACATATGAGTCAGATAAATGGAAGGTCAAATAGCACCTTTGTTACCAATAAAGATAAACTTTGTTAACTGATAAGCCACATTCTTCTGCAGGCATAATAAATAACCCCTGCATTAAAAATACCTTCCCCCCAACAAAGATGTAAGCTTCCCGGGCTGCCAGAGAGTGGACAGCAGAGCAGCAGAAATACTGGGGGGACCCAGACAACATGGAGCCAACTCTGCTTTGTTTCTTCTCTATTTGCAATAATCAGCGGAAGGCAGTGAGCGAGCAGGTGGAAAGAAGCTAGAAGTACTTCTTCTACAAATTCTTCTGGAAAGCTAAGAGGAAGTTTCCTCTTCTTTATGAAGAGGAAATGAAGAATAGAACAGTTCTAATATACTGGCAATATGCTTGTCTTTCAGTTGCCTCTTACTCTACCATTGGCTTTACATGTTAGAAAACACAACCTTGCTCAATCCTAAAGACTAACCTCTTTCTTTAGAATGACTTGTTTTCCTGTTTACTCATGCACCCATGCATTCAACAAACATTTATTAAATGCCTACCATACTCCTGGTTCTTTTGTGCTAGTGATCAAAGGCGAATAAACCTCTATGTCATTAAAGAGCTCTAGCTGGAGAAATGGCCTTTTAACTGATGATGATGATGCTAAGTGATACACAGGAAAATAGAGGCAGGAATATTATACTGTGAGCCCAAAAGTGAAGGAGAAATTAATTACTGGAAGAAAGGAAAAGGGACAAAGGTAATGCAGGCTTTGAAAGATGAAGAGATGCTCACTAGCAGAAACTGGGCAGGAACAAAGATATCCCTGGAAAAACAATATCCATGGGCAAAGGTACAGATATTTGCATATGCAGAGCTTCATAAAGTATTAAACTAAAAGGAAAATATTGCACAACATCTGATATGTAAAATAAATATATTTGATACATATATAATACATAAAGTATTTTCACATTGAACAAGTTTACTGAAGCAAGGAACTTTTGTATAGTTTAATATGGTCACAAGGACCTAGAGGTGAGACATTTTGAACTAGTTAATAATAACCAAATGATTTAGGGATTTATTCATTAACCATTATTAAATACCCTCTGGGTCCCTCATCTTTGGTTGATTTCCAACAGTCATGTCTCAGAGGTCTTGGCACTTGATGGCTGAATTTAAGAATTTATGTCTATAATATAAAGACCAAAAATATTTTGCTTCTGGGTCATTAAAATTTTTAAAATAATAAGCCATTCCCTTACAGTCTGTCTATTTGGTAGAATGCCATTCAGGAATGTGTTCCCTATCTGAAGTCATAGGGGAAATAAAGCAGTGCTCTTATTAAGGAAATCCATTTCCTCCAAAAGGATAAAGTATGACAAGAACTGTTTTTCCAACTTAATGTAAATTTCATAACATCAGCAGTGTACCACGCAAACTGCTCAATGGAGAGGCTCTCACACGCTGTAGCCACAGAATATATGGGCTCAGGAGAGACAGAGATTATATTTGTCTCAGGACAGGCACGTCCTCCATACAGCTCTTTAAGATCTACGATGATGAATCTACTTCTATCTCTTGAAGTCTTAGTCTAGTAGATAGTTTCTTTCAGAACAGCTAAAATGATGAGAGTTTCCGTCTTTCTTTCCTTCTCTCTCTTTCTCTTTCTCCCTCTCCCTCTATTTCTTTTTCTTTCTTTCTTTCTTTCTTTCTTTCTTTCTTTCTTTCTTTCTTTCTTTCTCTCTCTCTTTCTTTCTTTCCTTTCTCTTTCTCTTTCTTTCTCTTTCTCTTCACAATACAGCACCAGTGATTGAAAAGCCTGATCTGCAAATCTAACAATTCGACTTATCTAGAACTATCTCTAAGTACAAGGTCGACATTATCTCAGCCTGCATCCTGTGTAATTATAGTATTTGGCTGGCATTGCTGAACAGGGGCTGAAATCCATCAGGTTCTAGTTAATCTGCCTTGAGTAACCACAGCTGGTTGGCCGGAAGAAAATGATTATGAAATAAAGTTGTTGTGTCTTAATAATAAAGATAACTGATATGCAAGGCAGGATGGCTCTAAGGTTAACCTTTTCCTATATAGGAAGAGTGTTTAATGTGAAGGAAGAGGAGTTATTTCTGTAAAGTCTTTTTTATTTTGTACTTTGTGTCTCCTTTCTTTTCACCTTATCTAATTTCCCACCAGTCCTGAATTTTCATTACTCTTCAGTGAACCACATATATTAACCCTTTGGATGTTTTCCAAACAGACCAAACTAGAAATTTAATGGGCATGAGATCAGCTTCCTTCTTTTTAATTAGTCTTCAAACTTAATCTTGTCTTGTTTTATTAAGCATCAGTTTATCTTGCTAATGCTGAGGCTGTGAGTTATTCACACTGCAGACAGGATGAGGATGAACGTACATGGTGATATTAGATTAGATTCGTATGTCTAATGACATGTGGCATGGTACAATCTGTATATGCAACACTTAAAACAGGCTTATGGAGTTGGGGAAAGCGCCCCATCGCCATCTATATAACACAAACAAGTCAGCACACTTCCAGTTCAATAATTTTGACTCCTTCCAACAGTAAAAGATGATCGTAAAATTATTTATCCGGCAATTGTGGAAAGGCACAGATGGTGGTACGGCACTTAAGAGCACAGATCCCACAGTCATACCCAGCTCTGCCACCATTAACTGTGTGACCTTGGGCAAATTACCTAACCGCTCTGTGTCTAAGTTTTCTCAAATTTAAAATGGAAATGATAATATTAATAGCTGCTTCAAGTGATTATCATGAAGATTAAATGAGTGAACATATCTAAAGCACTTAGAGCCATGCCTGGCATTTAATAAGCATGGTAAGTGTTCACGGGCGATAATATCGAAACAGCTGAAGAGACAGGACTGGCTGGCTGGAGACCCTGTTGTGTAGTCAGTAACTACAGCTTGCAAGGTCTTAGCTCTAAATTCCTGTGTTTGATACTTGACTTCAGGCTATTAACATTTAACCAGAGGCTCATAAATAAGATGAACTATGGTTAAACCCATCATGTTAATGCGTCTACTTATAAGAAAATAAAATTGCACATAAAAACGGTATGCCGTGAATTTCTTTTGGCAGGGCAGGATGAGAACAAGAGAGGACAAGGGAAGGTAATTTGCTAGAGGCCAATGCATCTGGACATGGTGGCTCTCAGGCTCTTCCTTATTCCACCACTGTCAGGCTCTTACAGCACAGGACCGACAGGACCGTGGATATTCCCCCTGCAAAGGAACTCACTTCAGTTTCTGGGTTTCCAAGTTCACTTCGGCATTCTTGCCGTGGCTACCGCACTGACTCTTCTTTCTTCATAATTACATCTCTAATGTAAATGCATCCAGCAATGATCCTTAATTACATCCTCTTAATTACATAGCTACTGCAGATGCATGTCAACTCCTCTTTGTCCATGTTTAGTCAGCTGGTTAATACTCAACTAAACAAATACATGGACACATAAGAAAATCATCAGTAGGGGCTTTGGGATCAGAAGACAGGCTGAGGAATTTGTATTTTAAATAACTTCTGATAATTTTTTGTGGTCTTGTAAACTTGGGGAGTTGCTTTGAATCGTGTTACAGCACCTCTTTTTCATTTTTACAAATCTTATCTGAATTTCTAAAAGATAACAAAGGAAAAAGCTTGAGGACAGACTCTGGATGTCCACTGTGTGTGTGTTTATAAGATTTCAAGACATCATACGTACCTTTATGTATTCTTGTTGATCTTACAGTATTCCCCTTTATTTTAGCTGAATAGAACATATAAAAGTCAAAATATGTCAAAACACATAGATCCTCTTTAAATTAAAAAAAAAATGTAAACCATGCATTCGAGAGTCATTTTGATGTATTTTATAATCTAAACTAAATTTCTGCCCAGGTGCTTATTTCTTACCATAGTAAATCTGCACATCTCTTATTAATGCCAAGGAAACTTAGTCAAGTTTCCTAATGTAAAGATAATTTAAGAACAAATATATTTCGAAAGAGAACTACCACTGTCGATCGGAAGAAAAACTTTCTTTGTTCAAGTCTGATGCTGGGGCCGGGGCCGGGGGGAGGGGAGCGGTGCGCCTGTATTTTCGGTTGTAGAGAAGAAACTGTTTCCCAGGCATCATCGTTTTAGATGTGGTTTATAATGGAGGATTTTAAGATCTTCTTTTGCTCCCAAAGTGTGTCTCTAGATATAAGAAAGAGACTATATGGAATTAAATCACTTCAGTAAAATATTAAGAAGTCTATCTCTTTTAAACATATTATGAAAATAGAAGTTTCATAAGATTTCACTTTCTGGGGTTTTTATTTTTTTAAAGCAGTGGTCTTTTTTCTTCTTCTTTAATAATATTCAGTGTTGCTTGTGTTTCTATTCCTATAGTGAGCTTCCTAACATCTGTTTTCCATTTTTCTTTAATTTCCACTCACGACCTTTGGCCTATTCTCTGTGTTTGGAAAAAAACAGGAATTGAAGTTGACATTATCTCTCTGCCTTCTCCAAACTGCATAAATTCACATTCTCAGCCTGCCTTCTATCTAAGTACAGGCTTTCTGACCACAAAAGCAATTTGTCTACCTATTGTTTGGGAGGACATTTCATAATGTTCAAAATAGAAATCGGCAACCCCAGAAACAGGCTCTGGGGTGTTGCCAAGGGCTTCAGAACACCAGAGTATTTGTTCTAGATCTGTGGCCACTGTGGAAAATTGCTCTGGCCCAGTCCACTGTTCTAGAAAACCTCCAAAGCATGACACAATGTGAACTTCTTTTTATAATTATAACACTTAGTCTCTTGCATGAGACTGAAGAATGTGATACTAACACAGTATGAGAATTATATTGTACACATTTAAAAACATTAGGCAAATGAGCAGGTACTCAACGGTAATGCTTAAGAAGCTAAACTATTCACCAAAAGCAATGATGAATTAAGCAAAGAATATTATACTAACACAGACTATACATTGGAGTGTAAAAAGCATGAGCGACATAGAACCCACAGATAACAAATATTCTAAACAGGTGGGTGAATGGGTGAGGGAGTATCCAGGGAATCCCACATTTTTTAATGATGCTGAATGTAGTGCAATACACATTTTTATGCTTCCTTCTTTTAACTGAATTAAAATTTACATACAAAAAAGTACATAGATCTTTCCTATACAACTTGGTGGAGCTTTCCATATGTATATACCTGTGTTCCATGCCCCTTAGGCAGAATATGCCTAAAGAAAATTAAGTTTTCTTGCTCTCCCAGGCTCAGAAATGATTGTGTTAAAATATCCTAATGTCCTCAAGGTCTAATAATGTGACTAGACATCTTTGCCCTTACATTAAAAGATGATTATGCTTGGGGCGCCGGGGTGGCTCAGCCAGTTAAGTTTCTGACTCCTGATTTTGGCTCAGGTCATGATCTCAGGGTCGTGAAATAGAGCCCTGCGTTGGGCTACATGTTTGGTGGAGAGTCCGCTTGAGATTCTCTCCCTCTCCCTCTGCCCCTTCCCCAACTTGCGCTCTCTCTCTGTGTCTCTCTCTCTCTCAAATAAATAAATAAATCTTTAAAAAAAAAATTTTTTAAAAATGGTTGTGCTTTATCTTATTTTGGTCCTTTTTGTTTCCTGTATATTTTCTGTCTCCTTTTTTGTTTTAACTTAGTTATCTTTAAATGCCTGGGTCTAACACATGGTCAAATAAAAATGTTCAACCAATGTTTACAGTAATGAATTGGATATCTAATGTCCATGCTTGTGGGCACTACATGTGTAGTGAAAGTGAATAGTATTGAGTATTTTTGTCCTAAGAAACAAATACTAGTAATGCTAATGAGTTTTTAGAGATTACAAAGTATCTTGCTTATCCAAACTGGGTTAAAGCTTGCCACGTTAATATTTTATGAGTTCTATTGACTGGAGGGATACTTGTGCTACTGACTGAGAACTTGAGCTACAACAATGCTAGAGGAACCTCACAGAGGCAGCAAGATGATGGGTTGAGAACGGCTACAGTCACATTACAAAATGAGACAAATCCTATGAAAGAATATTCAACAAGCAGCCTGCCTCAGCAGTCTAGAGGTTACATACAGACTTCACTTTAGGTGTTTGAAAGCTTCAAAGACATTTAGCTTTACTGTGTTCAGAACTGGCAAAGATTATGCTACACAATCTTGAAGAGTTTCTTCAGTTTTTACAACCCATATGCTCCATTAGGAAGGGTGGGAAGGAATGCAGCACAATTATAAGGAAGATTTGTCACATAGGGCATGAAGTCCCAAGACTCTAAGCTGCCCGTGTCACCCTCCCCTTCCCCTCAGTGCGTGTTGCTCAGTGATTGTTATGGAGACAGAAAAGTGGTGAAGAACCCCTGACCTTTGGTGTCCAATTTGGTAAAGATAACCCTACAGAGGATTTATAAGAAGTCCAAGAAAAGCAGCATTCCCTGAGAAGCAAAAATCACAGATAATTAGATCAATAATTGTTACCCAAAGCTCACTACAGAGAGAGAATTATGCTACTAGCTAAGACAGACGACTTCAGGCAGCCGCACGTGCTCCATGCTCCCCCCAACCCTGCCTCACCTGCAAGGCCACTTCACTAGAAACAGAACTAACAAAAATCTCAGCTTTTCTACTCCTTTCGGCATTAGCAACTAGTTTCACAAGTTTTCTTTAAGGAGTGAATTTTCTATTTATCGACATAAAATGCTTTTTATACAGATTGTGCTGCATATTTCATCATCAAGCAGCACACTGCCCTTATAGAAGCAGTCTCTTAGAGGGTAGAATACAAAATTTTCTGGGAAGAAAAAAGTGAGCCTAAAACAAAGACAAACCTCATGAATTCTACTTTTATAATTTAGGATCATTTTTTTATTAATTACCTATTTACACTGTTGCCTGGGTCTCTGGATCTTTTTCCCCAGATGCGCTCTTATGCAGTTCTTTGAACTCACAATTAAAAAAAAAAATTATTAATGCTTTTCTATCCTTTTAGAACAATAAAAAACCAACCAAAATGTTTTCCATGAGGTAGAGAAGTATATAAATAAATCAGAAATCTTAACAAAGGCTAGCTATTTCTGTCCACCATCATGTTTGAAAACTAGGAATTCATTTTTGGTTGACTTTATATTTTTTCTCTAGTGTGTCATAAGACTGATGATCAAAGTAATAAAAGAGGATTTTTTTCTTGATACCAGAACCATGAAATATAAAACATAACTCTGGCTAACCATTTGGACAAATTCTTATTTAAACATGATTAAATCCATTTTAGTATTCTGAGTATATGACCCTTCACTCTTCCAAGTTTCTTAGTTTCTTTTTGAATATGTCTTATTCTCCACTACAAAGTTTGTGTATCCGGTGTTTATTCCCACTTTCTTTAAAAAAAAAAAAAAAATGGTCTTGGCATAGTACAGGCATACTTTCGATGTTTGTTTCCTCCTCTTTCTTAAAATAAAGGTCCAAAAACAATTCCAAAAGAGCCAGTGATCTCTTCATTCTCCCCAGTTCTGACCATTCTCATTGGCGCTCCTCTTGCCTCCACCTCTTGCCCTGCTTCCCCACAGTTGAAAGGCAGGACCCGTGTCTCAATGTAGCCCCATCTTCCAGCAGCATGGCCTCCTGTGCACCTGGACAGTTGAGGTCAAACAGTCCTCAGCACCTAAGTCCTATACAGTGGGGTTTATGGAGACCGGGGCTGCTCTGGGAGCTGCTCAGATAAGCAGAACAGAACCTGGAAATGCAAGGAATTCAAGAAAAAGAAGGGAGAGGGAGGAGGGAGGGGAAAGGAGAAGAGCTGGCAAATAAATTCTTTCAGCTCCTACCTTCCTTCACAATCATTCTAGTACACAACACCCCATATTTCTTCTTCAGAGCCGCCCCATTTCTGTTGTCTTTTCTTGTGAAGCTCTGACCAGCATAGTTATGTAACATTTGTATTTACTTTCCCTCCTTCTCTGACTCACATCCATTCTTCTCTCTTTCTCGCTTCCCTCAGAATTTTATTCCTCCAAGAAAACATTAACATGTAAGCTTCACCACAGGCTTTGTTTTCTGGGGAACTAGGGCTTAGACGCCATTTTTACTATATCTGGATATATCTGAATAAGGAAAGAGAGCATTATCCTTCACAGCACCTGGCATCATACAAAATACCCAGCAGATGGTAAATAAATACTTACATTTGTTCTGGAAAATCAGCTAGTTAAAAAAAAAAATTAGAAAGTAATATCTCTAAATATCTAATGGATACTTCAAAACAGAGGTTTGTCCTTTATCATTTATTTTTATAAAAGTCTAAATATTTGCATTAAAGCATTATTTAGCAGGCAATCCCCATAAAATAGATTATATTTAAAAGCTATGTTTGACCTATTTTCAGAGTGAGAGAAATAATATTTGTAGTTTCAAAGCAGAAACATCTATTTTTATCATCTCCATTCTTAACCCTTGGCTGTTTCTAAATTTTCCATGGCACTTCCCCCCAACTAGGAAAATGTTGAACTAGAATTAAATGATTACAAGGCATTTGTGAATCTACATAAGTATCTTTTTATAGAGCTTTTTTTCCAATGGAGGCTGAATCGTCAACATGTGTCCTCGTATATGCCAAAATACAAATTCCTTCACCACATGCTACTTCTCATTCCATGCATGTGACTTACGCTAGTTCTCAAGAAAATAGATATTGACAAAGCTCTTTTTTTATCCAAATATTTTTACTTAAATAACTCTTTAATCCTGGTTTTTATTTGACTCTTTCAAAGATGGAAACTGAGATTCAGAGGTTGCTCAAGGCCACGCAGCATAGAGTGGCAATATTAAAACACAAGGATTTTAAATTCTGGAAGTTGCCTTTTTATCAGGCCAGATAGGAACCCATTTAGATACTTGGTCACTCTTCCAGAAGTAACTGTTGCAGGTGTAGTTCTGACCAATCACCTCTTTTCTCAGCAGACAGTAAATTCCAGCTGTATCTATGGAGTCAAGACACTGTCAGACCCTTGGATTTTAAAGACACCCTAAGACCACTCAACATATGACAAAGAAACAGGAGTCAAGATTGCAATTGCAATTGCAATTACAATAAACCTCCCAGGAGTTTTCCCATAATGCTAACCAATCACCGTGGACAGATAAAATAGAGGATCCCGCATTATATGTGGATTTCCAGCACAGCTGGTAAATCAAGATAGCACATTATAGAACTAATACTAATAATGCCATACACAAATGCACTAACACCTTGGATGGAAATTCATTTTCACATAACCCCACGCTTGTGTTACATCACTGGTAATTCCAAGGCATTTGTGTTAGTTGAGGGTTTCTCTATCAACTCACTCTCTCCATATGCCTGAAAGACTGGAGAGCACACATCAATGGCATGATGACTGGAAATAGGGGAAACAAATCTTATTATAGAAGCCTTAAATGCTAGATGTCAGTTTAATCATTTAAGTTAATTCAGTACAACATCAAGAGTCATTAAAGATAATTTTGGAACAGGAGAAAAATAATCTTGGAACTTCAGTCAGGAAGAGTTTGGTGGTGTGCATATTAGGAAGAGTAGGAGTCAGGAGATGATTTGAGATACTGCTGAATTGGTTCGTCCATACAGCATAGACTAGATGCATGAGACATATGCAAGGGATGGCGGAGTAAAGAAGCTCTGGGACTTGGTTCTTCTGGTTTTCCCCTCTCTACCTAAGGCTCTAAAGCTCCAACTGGCTCCCACCTGTCCCCACATTGTTCTAAACTAAAGTGAGAGGACAGAGCCTCCAAACTGCTGGCGATGGTCCTCAGTCTTCCCAAGGTAAGAACCACATCCGCAGCCCCTTCTGGGGAGTTCTCTGCAATCCAGTTTGAGCAATAGTTGCTCTAGGCAAGATTAAGCATTCTGATTTTTTTTAAGTGAAAGATCTAGCTGTAAATTCTAGACTTTAGAATTCTAAATTTGAGCCTTAACGCTAAGGCTTTCATACTCCAAAAAAAGAAAAAATGTAAACGGTCTGTAATGTAATAGTGATGTAGAGATATTTGCACTAGATTTGGTTATGGGTGTTGTTTATTTGGAGTGGGGGTGTGCACATATGCGCACTGCATCTGGGTGTGCATGGGCTAAAATTCAATCTGTTCCTTCTTCTTTCCCATACCATTTCTTAATAAAAAGTGCTTCAGTAGCATTTTTAAATAATTTTCAGATTTTATGTATTACCATTATTAAATAAGCTTATTATGACTTTTGGTCATCTTTTGTAATTCTCAGTAGCAATAAAGTCTCCATTACAATAATCCTTCCCCTCCACTGCTTAAATCTTGACTTATTTAATAGATGCTGGCAACATCAAAGTGTAACTAATGGGCCATAAGACAATTTTAACACTTTCATGGGCTAATTACTAAAATGGCTTTTATTTAGTTCTCTAAGAACTGATCTCTGAGAAAATAACAACCTGGTGACAACATGAGCTGAAAATTCAATGTTAAGCCTCATTGTAACAGACTAGCAAGTAGTGGTCTCTTGGCTGATCCTAGTAAATCTGAATCAAATTAATACTTATCCAATTCAATTATTATAACATTTGTTTAAAAACTGCTTTCTTCCTATGAAATGGAATAGTTTAACCGAATTTTTCCAAACCAAAGAAAACAATTTTATTGTATTGGCCACTGATCAATTCCTCAGGAAAACCAGTTGGTAGAGACTGACTTTTAGGAAAAAAAAAAAAAAACTGGCATATTTAATAGTTCCTATATAATTGAAGAGAGCCTAATATGTCACTGACTTCTGTATCAGGATATAAAACCTCGTTGAGATAACTAAAGTAGTAACTATGCCTTCTCATTCTTCTCATTCTTCACAAAGACAAATCCTATAGTATTCGTCTTTCTTTGTCTGAGTTATTTCACTTAGCATAATATCCTCTGGATCTACCCATGTTGTTGCAAATGGCAAGATCTCATTCTTGCTGAGTAATATTCCATGATATATATATATCACATTTCTCATTCTTGCTGAGTAATATTCCATGATATATAGAGATATCTTTCTTTATCCATCCATCTATCAACGAACACTTAGGTTCCTTCCATAACTGATTTTCCATATCAGGAAAAGCTTCATCTTTCAGATCATCTCCAACCACCATAAACAACTTTAAAATGAAGAAAAGTGAAGACAAACCAAATCACTTACTAGTGATGTTTGTGAAAACACAATCAAAGTAACCTGGTCTCTAATTTTGAATTCAAAATTTTATCAAAAGCCACATTTTTCTAAACTGGTTAAGTAGACAATGACCTCCTTGATCTGCAATTATTTTGAAAACATAAAAATCAGTTGTTTATTTTTTAGTATTTAAAACTTGAAACAAAGCCAAATATAGTTTTTAAATTGCTTTTACTTTTCTTACAATTACCATAGTACACTATCCCTCAAGTGTACATTAGATATATAACAAATTTCTACAGATACAGTTTGTCCTTGTACACAAAGCCCTCCTCACCAATGTATTGGCATAACTAAATAGTTTACTTCACTTTCAGACTGTAAACAGAGAATTTACAAATTCTCACCTGGAAAAACCTGCACACCTATTTGCAGTTTGTTTAGCCTGAAGTGCTAGAAAATTCTCTAAGACAATCACCCCAGGTCCACTGGAAATATGAGACAAAGGTGAGGTTCATCAAGGTAGCAAGCCATTCTTGACTATATTCAACAGCAGGGACACAGCTAAATACATTCAACTCCTTCACACCTGTGGAGACTGCATTCTGTGGGATTCTTAATATGTGTTTGCCGCATCATTTGGGAGTATTCAATTCAGCTATAGAAGTCAGGAAAAAATGGAATGGACAAAACTCATAAGAAATGTCAAAGAGTAAGTCAGTAAAGCATATTAAAGATGGATTGAATAAATGGAATATATGGTGTTTGATATAGGTAAAAACAATGAAACAAATGAGTTTTATTTTTAGATAGAAAAGGATGGACAAACCAGAAAACCTTAAATATTCATAAGTTATGTCTCACGCCACCTTAAATTGAGAGCTGTGGTATCTTAGGTTCATCTAGATAATCCAGAATAATCTCCCCACCTCAAGTCCCTTAACACAATCACATCAGCAAAATCTCTTTTGCCAAGTAAGACAACATACTGGCAAGTTCCAGGGATTAGAGCATGAACATCTTTGGGGGGCTATTCTGGCTACCACACCTGGTTCCCGTAACCACACTACTAGCAGGGAAGGCCAGAGCATGTGAACATGGCATCACCCAGGACTTGGGTGGGATGGGCCTTCCATCTGCTTGCTCCCTATCATAAGCATGTCAATCTCTTCAGTGCCCTTTCCTTTGTTATTGCTGTATATTTGGAATTTATTTAATAAACTTTGTGATTCCAACATCTTCATTTAGTCTGTCTTTGTTTCATGAGCTCTGCAATGATCTGTCTGGGAGTGTACCTAGGGGCTACCACTGAATCAAGGTAATTCTCCAAAAAAACAGGATTTTAGTGTCAGCTGGTCCCCAGAGGAAGTTCCCCGAACGCCACAACCTCAGCTATGTACTATAACCAGGATTAACTGCAAATGAGAAAATAAATTATTGGTCATTTATCCCTCCTAGAATAAAACAAGTCTATTTCTGAAAGAATAAAAGACCAAATCAGTCAAAAAGAAACTTAGAAAGCCGAGGAGGAAGAAGTAGTTATAAAAAGGGAAACACTTTAATTCAGTAGAAACTGGAAACCAGAAGCAGCATACTGCTTGGATTGCCAGGAACGATAACTTTAATTTACGCCTGGAGTAGAAACTGAAGTTCAAAGAGGGAGGCACTTTGTGGTAGACAAGAAAGGCCAGCCTCAAAGCAGGAATAGTTTAGAACTAGAAAAGTAATTCTGACTTTTTAGTAGCGCAGGCCAAAAAAAACCTAATTTAGGCATATTCTGGGCCTGAATGATGAGATAAAGTTCTTTGTGTGCCAGGGTTTAGTCTCATTTTTTTAAGCTGGACCCTGTATCTATTTTTGGCACCCATTATTTGCCTATCCACGTTAGTTCAACAAACATTTCCTTGGCTCCTGTTACTTGTAAAGCATTGTGTGCAAGGTTGCTTCAGCCAGGCTTAAATCAACAACTGCCGCATCTAAAGTCTTGCATGATACGGCTCCTGCCGACCCCTCTACTTCTCACATCAGCCTTTTCCTTCCTCAACCACGGTGTCTCCTACCTGTTGCTCAAACACCCCGAGTTATTTCCACTCTCGAAGTCTTTACTGTTGCTTCTTCCAGAACCCTCTTTTCAGATTATTTTCCAGTTCGCCATACCCCAGGCTTGGTATCTGCTCAGATATCACCACAGAGACGTCCTCTCTGGCCACCTCATCTGGCGGACCATCCCCCTCTCGCCCCAGCAGTGCTCTGGGGCATCACTTCTTTCTCAGCGCCTATCATGATTTGCAATTACCCTGTTTGTTTACTGGGAATTTTGAAATCTGTTTCTTTGTTTCTTTTTTTATTGGAGTGCGAACTCCACGAGACTGGGGCTGCTGTGTCACTAGCATGTAGGCCTCCATGTTTAGCACATTTTAGATAAAATTTGAATGACTAAATGAATGGACAGGTGAACGAGCATAAAGGTGAATTAGATTATGTATTCTGATACCATGGTAGGATTTATAATTCGACTTACTTATGAGATATGTACAAAACTAAAACTTGTTTCTAATAGTCTACATTTGTGGTTCCCAAACTGTGTGCCAAAGCATACCAGGGAACCTCACTTAACACAGAGAGGTGTTACTGGATATTTTAAATGTTTGAGGAAATTCTAGCACTACTCGACATGTATTAGACACCATGAGAACTGTTAGATCAAGGTGTTTCACAGTTTCAATGTTAGATCTCACTATATTTTAAGATGATGGCCTATCTTTGTGAAACTGGGTTATCTGTGGTTGCTGTGATAAAAAGCAGGTAGCATGCAAAAATTAGCAGGGAACAGGAAATGAAGTTGGTAGTATCCAATCTGGTACCAAGATTTGAGAAGCGGTACCGTGCTCACCGGGGAAAGAATTCAGGTTACTAAAATTTAAACTCTCTGGTAGCCACAGGTAAAAAGAAGCAGGTGAAATTCATTTTAATGATATATTTTATGTAACCCAGTATGTCTAAATTATTACCATTTTCACATGTAATCAATATAAAGATATTAAGGTACTATTTTAAATTCTTTGCTGCATCCCAAGTCTTTGATTTAGACCAGCCACATTTCAGGCCCCCCACGGCCACCTGTGGTGCCTTTGGCACTGGTCTGCAGCCATAAAATATTCAAGCAGGAGACCTGTTCCATCACAAAATTCGTATCAACATTTTCTTTACTCTAAGGAAGAAGAAATTTAGCCAGATCCTATGTCAAGTAACCAGTCATTGAACACAACTTAAAGGGGAAGCTCAGAAGATAAAATATTGTTTGCATTTATTACAAAATAACAGTCCGTCAATGTTTCATACTTATTCATCTGATGTAATGGCATTCTTTTAATGAGATCATTTGCTTAGAGCATTTACACAGTACCTGGCATGAAGTAAATTCTGGATAAGTATTCCGGGTAAATAACGAGTATCATCATTAATACCAAAGAGGACATCCTGGCTTATCAATATCAATGAATGTGATGAAGAAGAAAGAAAGCAGAAGAACACAAAGTACCCATCAATTGTTTTCTAGACTCTTTCTGGTAGACACTGGCCAAACAATTGCATCAGAATCAATTTGTAAATTCAATATAGAAGGTGAGTGGTAAATTAAGCAGTTCT
Source organism: Leptonychotes weddellii (assembly GCF_054177405.1). Taxonomy (NCBI): domain Eukaryota; kingdom Metazoa; phylum Chordata; class Mammalia; order Carnivora; family Phocidae; genus Leptonychotes; species Leptonychotes weddellii. The sequence continues at coordinate 85,622,121 of NC_138370.1, forward strand.
AAGTATTTAAAAACCTTCCAAGTTTCTGAGCCTTATTACATTATTCAGTTCTGAGTGTCTCAAGTACAAGTCTAAAATAGATCTTTACTGTTATGATCAAGACTAATCAGCATTTCAACCAGGCACCTTTAGGAGTTTGTAATTATTCATACATCTCTCATGTTTGTTCAGTTTGGGAGAAAAAAAATCTGTGCTAATGTTTTATTTCTACATTCTCTATTAGGAAATCCTTCTGCTCCCCTGTCCATGTTCCTTCCCACTTAGGCAGGAATGTGGCAAATGTGACCATCCTTAGCCTGGTTTAAAGCAGAGTTAAGCATTCCCTTCAAGCATGAATTAATGCTAACCTTTGTAAGGATGTATTTAACCTCTTAAAAATCCTGCTAGTTTCTGAAATATTCATTGTACTGAAATCAATAAATCACTGAAATCCCCACTGGGAGGGAAACTTCCTGAGGTCTCAAAGGCCAAGCCAGAGTGGAACCAGTAAACATCAGTTTCTCACAGACATGCAATTAGAACATCTGTTTGTGTCTTCTATGCCTATTAAGATGTTTACTCTGTTAATTGTAGGCATAACATGGGTATCCATCCCTATTTTTGTTTTCACTCCCACTATAGGAATTCAATAACAGACTTTTAACCAGGGCCAGCTACCTTGCCAGTCAATTAGCAACTTGTCTTTTTAAAGAGAATATAAGAAATGAACATTGTCAGAAGCAAATAATAGTGATGAAAGACAACTGTGAGAAAAAAATGTGAAAATTGTAGTACAGACAAATGTATTTCACCAGTGGATATTTAAATGGTTCTGAAGTTTCATGTTTGGGTTGATTATATCACAAAGAGCCACCTCCGGGACCCAGGGATAGATTTTGAACCTCTACGAGCATTTTTAAATGCTAAATTCATTAGCCTTCCCAGCTGTGCTATTAATTTTCCAGGTCAGTTTTTCTGCATGATTGGGTAGTAACCTTCTGCTGTTTCTTCGATCTCAAAGTATTGGGAGAAATAGAGAAAACATATACCAAAAGAAGTTACTGAAAATTATTAATTAACTTTTAGTAAATTATCAATATTTTAAAATTATACTAAATATAGCAATCATGAATTTATAAGATAAAGGCATCTGAAAATTTTGAAGTATTGGTGAAATTTAGTTATATAGTTCACAGACTATGTTCTAATTGTGTCATAACCCTTAGGGGATATTTAGCACACCAAAATTTGGATTTCAGTTGTCTATAATATTGCTTAGATGCATACAATAGTTCAGCAGCATTTAATATAATTTTTACCTTGTATTTACCCAGTAACCTTAACTTGTTCCTATTCACAAAAATGCTTATGTAATAGTAAATAAACATCTCTATAAAATCTTAAAAACATATTTGACATTTAATTTACATAATGTCTCTCTGTCAAATAATCATTCTAATATTCTAATAAGGAATAAAAATATAACATTAATTTCCTCACCTCCATTAATATTTCTGAGGAATGACAATGGCCATGAATAGTAACAATAAAGTAGCAAGCAAGAAGTTGCAGATATTTAGCAACTAACTTGCTCACCGTGTCCCAACACCCTCCCTGACATATACCAGGTGGCAAAGAGTGTATTTCTGTGCCACTCATAAAAGAGGAAATTAAAAAGAACCTAATACTCACATGAAATTGAATTCAAGATGGACTTCACACCCACTATTTAAGTTGCAATCTCTGAACTTCCTCAAAGGTAAGCACAACCAAAGCAAAAACTCATTTGCTGAGCATTCTGCGTACAAAGATATTTTTCAAACATCTGGAAACACTTTTTTGCCTCTCCTCTAAAACCTTAAGAACTACACATTGCTGAAGTTTGAGGAAGAAACTTTATTTCAGTGACTGTGGAACAGATATTCTCCACATTGGAACTATATCTATGTAAGCCTCTTCCAGATCATAGAATGCCTCGGGTTGTTCTTGGCTAGGAGGTGTATTTTAATCAGGTTCATGGAAATGCTTCTTAGCACACCTACCTTAGCTCTCACCGTCCGTTCTGTCAGCAGCTTCCACATAGCTTACTAGTCACTTTATCTACCCTTGTCACTGAACTCAGGTGGCCTCAGTACCGTCAAGACTCACATTAAGCTTTTGTCCTTATTAATAGACATGTATTCTGTGTCTATGTTACCAGGACGGTAACGTCAGTGGGGACTGGACCCATCCTAGAGTGATTTCTACATTCCCCTGTTGTCCTCATCTCAGTCACAGATGGGGATATACAAACCTCCATTTGTATATATGGGTTTCGTTCATGTTATGGCATTTAGCAATTATAAAAACAGAAAAGGAATACTTACAATCTATGCTTTCAATTCTCGTAATCTTAGACACTATGCCATCCAGCCTCTTCACCATAAAAAATTCAACACCTAATTTAAATACCCACTAAGGAGCATTTTTTTTTTGGAACTATGAGCAGAAAAAAAGCGAGATTTTTGTAAACAAGGGATTCTGCAAGAATGTTGTGAAAAAACTTCCACAACAATTCCTGTGGTTTTTCAAAACCTGGCATTTGGACTTTAGGAAAAATAAATGCAGTGTTTATAATAAAGTATATAATTTGGTTTTATGTTAAAAATTAATATGCACATATTTATATGTTTCTGAGATACAAATCAAACTTACTGGAGTAGGTTTTCTTGATGTAAATCTACAAGTAAAGCTACACACCTCAGAGAACACACCAGACTATACCGCTGTGCAACTGAATTATGCATTATATAGCAAGTCAATTTATCATGAAAATTGACCAGATTTCCTGCAGGCTAATCCAGTATGGTCTTGATAACTAAAATAAAAGATAAAACATGTCATAATTCGCATTACTGTAACCTAAACTTAACCAAAACTCAGCAATTTTGAAAGCATTAATTTGTGTAATGATCATTACATCAAAGTTGAGTACCAAGGTAATAATTTATTAAATGATTCACAAAATCTCTCAAACTGTCTCTAACATATGTGGGGCTAAGGTCTATGAAATTCACAAAAGTCAACAACAATAAAAAATAGGAATGGGGAGAAGGACAGTGTTGTTTATTTTTTAAACCTGTGCTTCTTACGAAACAAGCAGCTAGACCAAATTTCTTTAATCACAGAATAACAAAATGTCAGGATTGAAAGGAAAAAAATCACATCTAGTCAGGGACATAACTAAAAACAACAACAACAACAATGTGGGCTTTGAAGGTTATTGTATAAATCTGATGATTACCCACAAGGAGAAGCTCAAATCAGAATGCAAAATTGTAGGTCGAATTTTCTCTCAATTATTCTCTGTACTTTTTTACTCCCTCTAGAGCATTGCATGCCCCTGGAGTGCACAGCAGCCTGAACATAGTATTTCTGCTGCTTACCTGGTCACATAATTACATTTTCTGTTTATTTTCCAGTCTCCTAAATTACACCATAAGAACCTTAAGGACAAAAATCTGTATATCTTATTCCCTCTCTGTTGCTAACATCTAGTATACAGCTGTTGTTCTATAAATAGTTTTTATAATATTTTATTTATTTATTTGAGAGAGAGAGAGCAGGGAGGAGGGGCAGAGGGAGAGGGAGAAGTAGGGAGAGCAGGGAACCCGCCGTGGGACTCGATCCCGGGACCCTGAGATCATGATCTGAGCCGAAGGCAGACCTTGACTGACTGAGTCACCCAGGCTCCCCTAAATTGTTTTTTGAATTATACAAAATCCAACAAGGTAACTTTAAGCACAAGGGAAATCTGTTTCACTTTGTTTCTTGTATTATACATTTACACACCAAGGCAAAATGTGTATATGTGTGTGTGTGTGTATAAATTATACCTGTATACTTCTGTAATGTATTCATTATATATAATAATATATAACTGCATATATATCATTATATATAAATTATATATGTATATATTAAGTTGCTCTGTCATTAAACTCTCAAGTTTTCGTTCTTAAATAGTGTGGTTCAGAGTGAAGAAATTATTCCAAATTATTGATAAACATTTTAGTATTGAATATGGTCAGACATAAAAGTTCATGATTTAAATTCCAGAGCCAAAATCAAAAAATATTTCCCAGGACTCCTCCCGACTAACTTTGCTTTCTCAGCAACGGTCCTGCAGTATGTCGGGAGGCCCCCAGGCACTCAAGAACTGCTTGGGAAGGAGCTACCGCTATCCTTTTTGCAATGATGGAAAGTCAAGGAACAATGAAAAAAAAAGTAAACAGAATAGAAAGGCAAGCATGTAAGTTCTCCTTCAAAATTACAACTGAATTATAGAGTCAAATGAGCCATAGTTTGGATAGAATGTGAGATGGATAATCAGCTCTTGTATTAACCCTCATTCAATTTTGAAGGACATGGAATAGTACGATTAAAGATTACAGATTGGCTAAAGGGAAATCACTGCCTACTTGCCCTGACTGAGTTGTATTTGCTAGGATTCTGGAGAGCAAGCTGTCTTCTTACAGTGTGCTGACGCGATGTAAGACGCTGTTTGGTATAACTGACCATGAGTGTCTGCAGGCAAAGTCTTCCAAAGTCACTTCCCTCTGGCCGTCTCAACAGAACTCAGTCAAAAATACTTAACTAAAAAGGATTAATTACACAGGTGATTTTGTATTTTTTCTCAGTGACATCTTTATCTCAATCCTGTTTCTTTTCTTGATACACTGTACTGTCATTTTTTAAAAGATTTTTATTTATTTATTTGAGAGAGAGAATGAGACAGAGAGCATGAGAGGGGGGAGGGTCAGAGGGAGAAGCAGACCCCCCGCCGAGCCGGGAGCCCGATGCGGGACTCGATCCCGGAACTCCAGGATCATGACCTGAGCCGAAGGCAGTCGCTTAACCGACTGAGCCACCCAGGCGCCCTACACTGTACTATCATACAACCAAGATGAAGCATACTACTTTACAACCAAAAGGTCTTCCCCTCAGGGTTTCAAAGTACAGCACACTGCCCACTGCCTGTATGGATTAGCTCTCCGAAGTCATCGAACCTAAAGGAAGGCCAGGGCCATTTCCCTTTGGTCAAGAGTACCAGCTCCTCTTCTATATCTAATAGTGTCCTGTGGGAAAATAGAAAACAAGAAAAGGGAAAATACTGGCCATTTCAGTAAATATAATATGTTAGAAAGAATATAAGAGAGAGCATTTTATGCTATGGTAATTTATACTAAGAATAAAATTTAATTGAAAATTACTCTCTCTCTTCCTCCCTAAAACACAAAACTTTCTTTGGTAGCATATATAACCACTTACCACCACCATCCCACAAACATTTTTAATGGATTCAAGTCTTCTGTTGGAATACTTTATGACAAGGCCACACACACACATACACACACACACACACAGAAAACATGATTTCATGCATACAAAAACTTGCAATTTTTAACAATTTTAAACACTGATTTTTTTTTTTTACTTAAATTCAAGTTAGTTAACATATAGTGTAGTATTGGTTTCAGGAATAGAATTTAACGATTCATCACTTAATTTTACTCAAATAAAAACAGCCACGAGAGGTTTGGTTTATAGTTAAAGAGGTATGCTTATGTAAAAGGTAAAACCAATAAAGAAAACCCCCAAGTCTTTAATTACAACCTTTTCGTAACATTGCTGATCATTCTCAAGCTTAGTTTCTGCACCAGAAAGCCACACTAGATGGATAACTTTCTGGCAGGATGAAGAAAGCAGTTTTATTGCTCTTTCTCTGTCTAAATTCTCTGCCCACTACTGAGAGATTTCCTTGGTTGATTCAAGTAGAAACTTTTTTACGGATTCATTTTTATTTTACTTTGTTAGGGAAAGATTAAAACAGGTAAAATATGACTAGAGGCACCAAAATATTAATTATTTAAGCTATTACTGTGGCAATCACTTGTTCCAATTTTCTGGAACATTCTTGATTTTAAACTGTCTGTTCTGTAGTTCCGTGAAGATAGTCCTGATGTTTTACAATGTATATCCAAATTTTGGATTCGGAACAAATGGTCACACAATCTCCCACTTCCTGATAGTGTTAAAAGCTTCTGTATCACATTTCCAAACCAATGAAGGTAACTTTTTCAATGACTGAGTAGTTTGTGTACTTAGGTCCTTATGCCCTTTAAAAAGAGATTTTAAATAGCTTTTAAAGATCACTGTCAGGGGCACCTGGGTGGCTCAGTTGGTTAAGCGACTGCCTTCGGCTCAGGTCGTGATCCTGGAGTCCCGGGATCGAGTCCCGCATCGGGCTCCCTGCTCAGCAGGGAGTCTGCTTCTCCCTCTGACCCTCCTCCCTCTCATGCTCTCTCTATCTCATTCTCTCTCTCAAATAAATAAATAAATAAATCTTTAAAAAAAAAAAAAAGATCACTGTCAGGAGAAAAAAATTCCCCATAGTCGTTTTGCGATCTATCAGAATTTCATCCTGAGAAGATTTGAGTTCTCAAGTGGTATTTGCAAGGCATCCCATCAAAGGAAATGCAGTTGTTGCAGAAAGCAGTATGGGTAATTCATGTGGCCGCCCTGGACCTCACAAGGCAGGACTGAATCAAAGCTCCGAGCACCAAATCCACAATTCTTGAGCACAAGGAAAAGCCGGTGGATGTCAGAAAGCCTGTCTCACTCCGTAGTCATCCAACGGAGACTGGATGTCTGCTTAAAGTAACCACATGCTTCACTTCCCGAAGGGCCCCCAGGTGCCCTGCCTTAGAGGAACTCGGTGTGTCACTGAGGTGACCTCTGATTAGGAACAGTCAACCATGCAGACCCTGAGAACTGCAGGGAAAATGAGAGGTTGTCATCTAAATGCTTATAATGTAAGGATTACCACAAACACCATCTGAACACCTACTCAGGGAGTCCTTCCTGTGACCTCCAGCAGCCCAGAGAGGACCCACCTGGAAAGTCTCTAGGTGACTAACACCCCAATCCTCAGGTTTAATCCGTGCTAAACTAATCACATTTTTTCCTTAAAAAAAATGTGTGTGTGTGTGTGTGTGTGTGTGTGAACATATGTCTGTTTCATTCAATGTCCTTCCCCCAGATTCTATTTTATCATAAAATGGCCAAGTCATTCTAAGGGTACTATTTTAAAACCTTTTTCTATTACTGGGCAATAATTCTGACTATTCAATAGAATCAGATACTATATATTACTAAATACTGATGTACAGGAAATCATGGAAAATGCTATCTGGTACACTCTTTAAACTGGCTTATTTAATTTTATTTTGCTTATCTTATTTATATTCGTCTACATGAATCAATGGAATTGTTGTCTGTTACCCTTCAACACAAAAGCAGGAAGAGTAAAAAGAGAGTCTCTCCCTTGCCGTCGCATAGATTAGTACATGAAAACCGGATAGAATAAAACAAGGGTATGGTAAAAGCCAGTTAACTTAGAGGTTCATATCTGATCAAACCTTTAACCTCGCTGTTTCCTTTCCTTCACTGAGTATTTATTTTAACTCTGAATTTTAGTCTTTGGCCTTCAGTGCCAGAAATATTCTTACATGTTCAGATAAGACACTTTCATCCAGTTCCAAAAATGTTGAGGGTGAGGGTCAGATCGGAATTCCTGCTTATCCTGAGGCAAACATCTCCAACTGGACAAGCACTTGGAATGAATGTCTTGACTGACATCCCTGCCGCTGAGAGGGGGTTGTTTGCTGTCTTGTTTTTTATCTTCACCATCCCCCTTTTCTGAATTTACATAGCAACGGAGATAATAAATTGTTTCTCGATTCTTCCCATTCCTTCCAAAACTAAGCTGAGGACAGAAGGCCCCCGGTGGATTTTTTCGGCTTGACCCTACCTGTGTTTGGCTTTTGCCCACCGGACCATGTCAGCATTCCAGGACCATGAGAGAATGCCATGTTTGCAACCCAACAGGAAGAGGAGTAAGCCAGGCGTTGACATCACCTGACAGATGTGTTTCTCAAGTGGGAAATTTTATTCAAGCCTTTTTCATGGAAATCATTGACACAGAAAAGGAATAAAGAAAAGAGAGGGAGAAAGAAAGTCGGTGCCATGATGGGCATGTTTTGCACCCCATAAGAAAGGAATTAGAATGATGCAAGCTCACCTCCCTCTCTCTACACCGCCCCCCCATCCTTTATGTCTGGAAGTAAATGTTTCTGAAATACTATAGCTACCAGCAGAGCAGCAACACATAATAACATGGTCGCAACACATAAAACTGTCAGTCTTCGGGGAAAATAGATGGTTAGGTTGAGGGGGTAAATGGACTAAATCAATTTAAACACGCATGTTAAGGACTGTGACAGGGCAGAGTTTAGTGCGGCTAGGCTGGAAAACATTTGTCTCTGTCTTCTTGTATTTCCACAGCACTGGGCAGAATCCACCCACAGGCTTCTCACTTGGCTCCAGTCTGACTCTGTGGCTGATTAATGGCAGCTGGAGGTGTCCAGTAATTTCCTCACCTAATAATAAGCTACAAACCAAAATGGAGGTTCCCCTCGGGCCCACAGTTAACATACCTATACTTATGACCAGGAGGTAGCCAATTACCCTGCCTCTGTGCCCACTACTTAGGAAATACATGCTCGAGCAAGGCTGAGGCCATGCTGTTTACCTGGACCCAGCTTCTGCCGATAACCAGACAGACTGTTCTTGTTACATGATAAATACATAGTCCGTTCATTTAGAGAAGGATACGGTTAGGAAAATCTTCTAGCAGTTCCACAAGATACATTTTTAAATAATTCACTTTTTTTTTCCCCAAAAAAATGTGGCAGAAAAAAAATTCAGATGATGCACTTGGTCTTAAGCCTTTTGGGAACTTAAATTTTAAATCGCCATTACCAAAATGCCAGGTTGTAATTGCAAAGCCTGAAGCCTAAGCAATCAGTCTAATTCCTTGCTTCCTGAGGCAACCAATAAAGCTGTTTGTGTTCGGGCAGCTCTTCTCCTCAGAGGCAATGAGAATCAGTCTGTGCCCCGTACTATAAAGTGATTATGTGGATTAACTTTGTGATATTAATTAAGTGGTTAGCCTCAACATTTGTACTTATAGTAACACAATTAATTTAAGCTAAGAAATAATACATATTATATACCAAGATGAAAACATAGAAGTGTGTGTGCACGTGCACGTCTGTGTGTGTGTGTATCTGTGTGTGTATCTACACAAGCACATTAGTTCCAAGTGGGGGGGAGCAGAAGTATGGGGTAATGGAGACACTACACAGACCTGGATTCAGATTTCACTTCTGCTGCTTAATTGCATAAACTTATGAAATTATTTTAACTCTTCTGAGCTTCTGTTTCCTCACCTAGAAAATGAGAATAATAATATTTATCAGGAATAAAGTATGTGAAGTGTCTAATTCAACATAAAGCACATAGTAGCAATCTATAATTAGTTTCACATGTTAGAGGTGAAATCTAAAATTTTTTTACTAGTGGTAAATACACATAACATAAAATTCACCACCTTAACCATTTTTAAGTGTATAGTTAGGTGGCATTAAGCACATTCACATCATCATGCTTTCCTCTCCACCATGGATCCCAGAACTCTTTTCATCTTGCAAAACTGAAACTCTGTATCCATTAAACAGTAACTCATTCCCGGGTCTGCTGCTCCTGGGAGCCAACATTCTACTTTCTATTGCAAGGTATTTGACTACTTTAAGTACCTCATGTAAGTGGACTCATATAGTATTTTCCCTTTTGTAATTGGCTTATTTCAGTCAACATAATGTCCTCAAGGTTCATCCTTGTTAGCACGTGTCAGGCTTTTCTTCCTTTTCAAGGCTGAGCGATATCCCATTGAATGGATATACCAGATTTGGGTTATCTATCCATCTGTCAGGAAACTGACAGAGAAGACAGGTAGATTATATATGGATGGATGAGAAGACTGGAGGAGAAAATTATAAAGGAATCATGAAAAGATCAGACAAGCAGAAATAGTAGCAGAATGAACTAAAGATACCAGATCAAAAATTTAAAGTTCTAGAATATATGTGTTAGACCTTCATCCCGAGGTCCTAAGACTGGCATAGCCAGGCAAAGGAAGGGCAGATAAGGGACATCTTCAAACTGGTGACAGAATGTGTCACAGAGTCTCATATTTCGTTCTGGGTTCAAACTTAGAACAAGAATTTCCCTAATGAATCAATGGCATGTGATAGCAAGCACCAGCTAATCTTATTATTTTATATTACTTAACATGTGTCATCATCCATAGTGGCAGTGGTAGGATTTTTTCCAAACTAAACTCAGTTAACTAGATGTAATCCTTTGTAGACGTCATGGAAGAGGAGAACGTATGTATGACATTTTTAATATAAAACTCCTGGGTGGCTGGGTGGCTCAGTGGGTTAAGTGTCTGCCTTCGGCTCAGATCATGATCCCAGGGTCCTGGGATCAAGTCCCACATGGGGTTCCCTGATCAGTGGGGAGTCTGCTCCTCCCTCTCCCTCTGCCCTTCCCCTGGCTTGTGCTCTCTCTCACTCACTCTCTCTCTCTCAAATAAATAAATAAAATCTTAAAAAAAAAAAAAAGAAGAAGAAAAATCTTAAGCCTTCTTAACAAGTCCCTAAGTTTCCAAGAATAGAAGAGACCTTTGGATAATTGGACCTTACTCTGAGCTGGGCCATGCAATGGTACCTCTGCACTGGGGATGACTTGAATGTACTCTTGAGTAAAACACAAGAACTGGTTGGGAGATTTCAATGTATACTGGGATTCAAGTGCCTGCCAATGCAGCTTTGTAATGAGGTCTTAGCTTTCCCTGTATCTCCCATTCCCTGACTGGCCTCATTGGATGATCTTGCCCATGGTCAGTTGCTCTCTACCCACATCATTACTCATGCCTCCCTCACCCTTCTCAAATTGAATTCTTGCACCTAATTTGAATTTTATAGGCAAACTATTGCTCCTTTTTTCTATTCACATCCCACTTCTCCCTTTTTATCTTTATAAACCAACATATTATTTTTAAAGGTATAAGTCCAATACCCCCCCCCACACACACACGACCGTCTTTATCAGAAAACCTGAAAGAATTTTTTTCTTTCCCTTTGGCTGTTTTTAGTGTTAAGTGGAAATTTTATATTGCTGTCAAAGAAATAGGATTAAGAAGCAGCCCCAGTGAAAGAGTGAAAATCCTTAATAGATCTGTGTTAAAAAGAAAAAGATAGAAAAGGAAAAGGTGCATGAATACATAGGCATGACTAAGCTAGGTTGCCCTCCTGAATAACAGTAATACCAGAAGGGAGTGTGTGCTGTAAAATGGGGCCTGCTTTTATGCCATTCATGGATCAACGGGATATACTTTGTCCTCTGTTCTATTTGGCCTAAAAACGTGCTGTTTATTCAAGCAAAGGAAAAATAGAATGAAACCTACAGAGAAAGATAGCCTCAGAAAATAAAGGCCTACTAAAATGATAGGATTCGGGAAACACATGCAAACCCCTAAACTTCACTGATAGTCAAGTCTGGAAACAACACCCTTGTGAAAACTGGAAAGAAAGTTTGATGACTTGAGCCACTAAAGGGGAGTAAGTTAGATCTTGGTATACACATCCTCAAAGTGGTGAACCTTGTATAGAGATATCCAGTGGGAATGTTTTCTGTTATCTCTCTGATTATTACCTGGTGATGTTACCATGGCCACAAATGACCTGCTAGCTTCTTCCTCCCCAGTCTTCCTCTCATCACGATCTCCAACTACATACAACAGAGCCCTGCCTTTATCAAGGTCTAAGACACGTCTGTCCCATTTTTGTCAGCTCATTTGCATCAACTGCTGCTGGGTTGAGATTTAGTGTTGTATCTGCTTAGTCAGTGATTTAAGGACTGTTTGCTGATTACTTAGTACGTACCAGATAATGAGCTAAGTGCTATGGTGAGTAACATAAATAAACACTTCTAAAATAATAATAAAGGAAAAAGAATAGAACTTAGAGACATTATACAAATTGAACGACATTGATCACAACCAGAAGCAGAGGTAAATGTCCTTTCAGAGTATGCAGATCAAAAAGTCCGAGGGGGTTTCCTTGCCATTGACTAAGAGCACAGAGCTAAAGAAAGAATAGGAGTGATCCAGATTGTGAAGGGAAAGGAGATGTGCCCATGGTGGGACTTTAGTGTGAGAAGGTGGCATTTTGCCAGAAAAGAATAATACGCACAATACCTCATGGCTGAAGGAAGCATGGACATTGAAATAAAGCCAGTGTGGTCGAAGGCCAGGGAGCAATCAAGGAAGTGACTATGTAAGAATTTGAGGCGAGGAAGATGTGTAGCAGGAAGGCAACTCAGAATTGTGTGGAACATGTTAAGGATTTCCCCTGAGCCGGATGGGAAGCCTCTGAAATGTCAGGTAGGGTATTAGGATATATGAAGAACCTGCGCAGATGGGGTCACCATGAGCCAGAGTGATGGGACAATTGGGATGGTGTGCAACCCTCAAGAAGTTTGCAAAGTGGGTTAGAGATTAAACGAAGGTCCAGAAAAATGACAACTTTAAATAAGAAGACCTGAGTTAATCCTACCCTTCCACTTGCTAGCACTTTTTCTTTTTTAAATTTTAGAGACAGAGACAGAGACAGAGTGTGAGCGGGGGCAAGGAGCAGAGAGAGAGGAGGGGGAGGGACAAACAGACTCTGTGCTGCGTGTGAAGCCTAACTCGGGGCTCCATCTCAGGACCCTGAGATAACAACCTGAGCTGAAGTCAAGAGTCGGACAATTAACCAACTGAGCCACCCAGGTGCCCCTTAGCACTTTGACCTTGGGAGAATTCATGCACTTCTCTTAGTTTCAACTTACTCACTTACTCTTAATGAAGTTGTGAGTCACAAATGAGGTCGTCTATCTGATAGCAGTTTACGGACTCCAGTGTTGTAAACGTGTAAGGAACAATGACTGCTGTAAACATCAGAAAAATAGTTGTTATGGCAGTAATATTAAAAACATATATTAGACAGTTTTTGCTGTGATAACACATCCCCCCCCCCCCCCACACACACACACATCTCAGAGCTAACAATGACAAGCAGCTCTTTCTCACTCACCTTACAGGTGAAGTATTGGCCGGCTGTGGCTCTGTTGCAGAGGGTGGATCGATGGGGTCTGCCTCATTTGTCTTCTCAATCCAGAAGCCAGATTGAAGGAGCAGAGCCTTACTTGTACATGCTTTTCTCACGGTAAGGACCAAAGTGAAAGAACTTCTCAGAGTTGGCATCTTAAACAAGTCACGTGGCCAAGCCTCAAATCAATGGGACAAAAATGCATTATCGTCTTGGGGGTAAGAAGTAAATGAATAAGCAGGAGCAACAGAACAATCTGCCATAAATATTTGTGTGTATGTGTGTTCAAAACTTTCTAAATCCAAGGAGAAAAAAGAGTAGACGTTGTATATTGCAACCATTCTGGTAAGGGCAGATAGTGATGTGGCAAAGACAGATCATCTATGTTAGCTTTTGTGGGACTTACCACAAAAACTTTTTTAAAGTAAAATATATTTTAACTATTGCATGCATTCCTAAACTGTTTTGTAAACTAAATAATAGGGGAGATTATTTAAATAAATAATTTTATGCCCTATTATAAAGCAAATAAACTTTGAAAATGAAAATAACCATCCCTTATTTATCATTTTAGTAAGTTGAATACAAATCCAAAAGATACATACAGTGTGCTTTGAAAAAAATGTAAGCAAAACCAGGTAGAATGTCATCAGGCCTGCCAACTGCTAGGAAACTTGGTGCCATCAGGGCCACTAGTGTGGCTGCACCAGCTATTCACTGAGCAAGGGTACCAATCAAGGGGAAAGTAGGAGACAAAATCAGATCCACCCTTTGCTCACCAAGCCATCTTCCCTGGTGCAAGGCCATGTCTAGTCAGAGAAAAGGGCAACATTTTTCACCTTGCACAAATGTGTCATTTAGCCCTAGATGAGGTTTCATAGAGTAATCATCACAATCCTGGGTCTAGCTCATCGTGTCATGTGTAGTGATCATGCCACCGTCAAAAGTTATCTGAACTACAGATTAAACCCCAGACCAATATAATTCAAGAAACTCTATACTCTACTCTCCTTACTGTCGTAACATACGGTAAAAAAAATAAAACTACAAAAAGACTATAGACTCATGTCTTTGCAGTTTTTCTTTTTTAATTAACAAGTGCATCGAAGTCAAATTATAATCTGAAAGATAATAAAGTTAGTTATATGATGTTAATGTTAGTGGGAACAAGTATCTCTTTCCATAAGTATGGTATTCCCTGAGTGGAAGCATCCCCCTCACGCTCACACTCTTTCTGGTCAATACTGCCAACTTACAACTCCCCTGTGTCCACCAATCCCGCATGATGGACATATCCTCCCTCCAGATAAATTAACATCTCAGCATCTTTCCCTAAGTCATAGAGCAACTAAATGTTTAACTAGCAAACAAGAATCACTGCATTTTGAAGTTCTTGATACAATCCATCACAGATGGAGGGTTTCTTCCCTGGGTCAACTGGGATGATTTTTAGTATCTGAGATTTACTGTAGGCTTTTACTTTTCACATTTATAAGATTTCCTGCATATATGAATTCTCTGGTATCTGTGGATACCTAACGTCTAGGAATTTTATACATTGAATATTTACAGCTGTTGTACGCATGGGGTATTTCTAATGACATCCTGTGCTTTACAATTACAAAGTCTCCAGGACCCAGAGGTTTCTGTTTCTTAGTATTTCTCACATAGCTATTTCAAAGGAAATTGCTCAGACACCAGAGCTTCTTTGTACCTTTGTTTCCCTTGGAAAATTCTGTGTACATATTATTCTTCCCTCAAGAGTGAGATTCATTTGAGATTTTTTTAAGGGATCTGACTCCTTGTTAATGCCATGATGGACTTTTTCCTTAGAGAACTGTCTGAATGCCTACCACTCCTAGGGACCGTGTACTGGTAAATTTTGTTATTTTAAGTCTTAGACCCTTCCCCTCAAAGTCATACAGGATCTTCTACATCTAGAAGTGTACAAGGTGTTTTCCTATCCCTGATGGTATTTCAAGTTCTGATGGTCTAGATCTCTGGGATGGTCTTCATACATGGTCCCAGACACCTGAGACACATGAACATTCTTCATCTTCCAGAGATGAGATTACCTTCTTATAGTCTCTCCCATAACAGTTTTGTAGTGCTTCTTATTAGAAGTATTTCACTTTCTCTGCTCTTCTCCATTCCCCGACAATGTGGTGTGCTAAACTTTGAGAATTCATATACCGTTAAGATAGAGACTATCCTAAAATAAGAGAAAATCTAAAAGACAGAATGATTGAAGAAAAAGAAATCCTTTTGGATTACTCTTCCACAACTATGGGATCTGATACAGTAGCCACTTTTAGGATTCCTTCTATGTCTTTTTGCAGAAGATTTAATTCCTTAACAGAATCTGTTTAATACATGGATATGCTGTAGTCCTGATAATTAACATCTTCCTCTCTCTTCCTTGGGAAGATACCACTTAAGATATCATTAAGATATTATGAATTAGTGACACATCTATATAATGGGCCTCTCTGGAATAAATTTTCCTTCATAGATGAACAATTCAAAGAGGTAATAAGCTACTCTATTCACTAAAGTTAGATATACATATATATGACACCTATTAAGCTTTAAAATAAGCAATATATATATATATTTAAAATATTGTATTTATTTGCCAGAGAGGCTGAGCGCACGGGGAACAGCAGGCAGAGGGAGAAGCAGGTTCCCTGCTCAGCAAGGAGCCCGATGCGGGGCTCGATCCCAGGACCCTGGGATCATGACCTGAGCCGAAGGCAGTCGCTTAACCAACTGAGCCACCCAGGCATACCCGCAATAACTATATTTTTAAAGCAAAAGAGAACAAGAGAAAGAAGAAAGCAAAACTGGAGGACAAAAAAAGAAAAGGAAGAGAGGCAAATGAAATATACAACTGTACTCACAAAATATTTTTCTCCTTTCCTTAATCATGTGGTATCGAGCCATTCCTTCCCCACCCCTCCTCCTGCTTTTCTTATAAGCTTCCTGGTTATTAAAAGTGACTCCTTAGACCAGCAAAATTGTGCTCAGTGGCCCACCTCTGGTACATGGCAAATACCTGATTTAGTGCTATTATATTTATTCCAAAAAGCTCAAAGCAGTTTCAAATTTACCTAAAAGCTATTTCCTAGACCTATAGATGAAAAACATATTTGAGCAACACCGGTTAGTTTTTTAAAATAAGTTGGCCCTTAGTGCTCATTTTTAATAATTTTCACTACAAGAGCCATAAAACTAGCAAATTTAGAACAATCCCACTCAATAAAAGAAAGTTGAATTTAGTACCCCACTGGTACCATCTGAACAACAACGATTTTTAAATTAATAAGTAAATTCCCCAACCACATGTGACTGGGTGCAGTCACTCATTACAAGAGATCCAATTAACCTTTCAAAACTTGGGGAGCCACGTGACTTTACCAGGATGTATTGGAAAGGAGTATTGCAAAAATTTCACTGATTCTTCCTCTAGTCCTTTAAAATTCAGGAGCAAGTTGATTTTCCAGACATTAGTGCAAATGTATATTCCATCTTTTCAATGAAATCCTGATCCTTTTCCCTGATATTAATCACTGCAAACCACCTTTGACAGACACAAAATGTCCATCTCAGGATATTACAGAGGGGCAATTGACTACACTGCAGGTCAAGGTGCTCAAAAGCAGTGGTAATCACACCAGCAAGCTCACAACACCTCTTAGTTGGACTTTTAGGACGAGAGAGCCCCTTTCAGGGAAGACCGTCTCCCTTCCAAAGATTGTTACATGTAAAACTGTTTGAAGGTAAAATTTGGTCTGATTAAACCACAGTGTTGTGTCTGCTGGAGTGTAACCTACCACACTTGGTGACCTTTAAACACAAACACAAGAATGACTTATAAAATCTCCTGCTTTCTTTTGCAACTTAGGCAAATAGGAATTTTTCAAAATATGAATTCATACAGCAAACCCAGCAGCAAAAGTTATTACACTACGTTTAAAAGAAAAAATCATGGATAGAGCTCAATGTACATAACACATGGTCCGACCCCTGGCTAGTTCTTTGATTCCAGCCCACCCCCACCCGCACCCCCACCCCCACACACTTCCCATCATCCCATCAGCCACACAGAACCTGCCTCACTTGTAGCCTCAGCAACACTCCAAAATCTCTTTTGTCCTGAAATTCCTGTAAACTGACTTCTCCACCTTAAATCTCACCCCCACCCCCCACTTTCAAATTGTATTCCCATATTTCCTTCTTTGACTAATTTCTCCTTGTCCTTCCAAAATATACATAGGCTCCCAAACTGCCAAGAATAGATGTGGCATTAAAACACACATCTTTTTAGCCTCTTTGATGGCACGCTCATATCCTGCTTTATATCACAGGATTTGGCTTAGCCCAGATCTTTATTTGGGTAAATTAACAAATAAATGGGCCTGCCTGCTGGCAAAGAAATTCATTAAACTCCCAAGACCCCTCCTAGGACATTTCATTTCATACTAAATATTCCACACCGAGTATCATATTGACATTCTAGTACTCAAAGTTATTGCACTTTTACCATCTAGATTATGTTTCATTTCCAAATAAGTCTCTAATTTCATGGCTTGTGGCATATTTGATTTGTTGCTTAAGCAAACAGTAATGAAAGTCATCATCTCCCGATCTCATGAAATCGATAAAAGGACGTTAATCGAAATTCTTAGAGAAACTAAACAAAAAAACATGTATAAAAAATCCTCATATTTTTGTTTTCAATAAGTAGATCCACTTAAGAAAGTATTGATAAATGACCAGTAATATAAAAAATAAAAATATGAGTCATTTTTATTCGGCTTTCCCCTAACAATGATCATTATCAAATTGCAATTTCAATGATACTGTTGCTCTTTTATGTTAGATTCGCTAAGAGTAATCATCATCGTATTTTTTTTGTTAAAAAGATATTCCCCTAGTTTAAAAACCATACTTGGGGGTAGAACCTAGGAAACTGTGCATCAAGTAGTGTATCTTAAAGGTAAGAGAGGCGAGTATCGCTTGTGTCCTACCCAGAGAGAACGACATGCTCCTTTCTTTAAAAACTTGCAACTTACTGAAATGATGAGCCTAGTTTCATGAAGTTGAACCTTTTAAATGAACTTTCTTCACCTTTAAAGTTTTTACACCCCTGAGCGTGTTCTAATTCCTGAACACTATTCCTCTGTTCTGGGATCATGTGTTTCCCATTCTAAAACACAAGAGAACAAAGTAGAAAAAGAGAAAGAAAAGAGCCTTTCCTCCCTGTCAGGACTCAGGCTTATCTCGGCAGCCTCCTATTTTTAACCAGATTGCAAATGGTATCCGCGATCAGAGGCCCGGAGCCCTGAAGGAATGGGCGGGGAGGGGGGTGGGGGTGGGGTTGGGTTGGTGGCAAACGGCACGCAGCAGAATGCTTCCGGCTGATCTGGAAGCAGGAAAGGACTTTTGACATGAAAGACAGCTTAAACAGCACAAGAATAGCAATAAACCGGCTGTAAAATGCGTAACGTTGCCCTTGAACGAATGCAAATTGTTCCAAATAATTTTTCCTTTTTTTCCACAGCCTCTGGATGCCCCGCTGGGGCATTTAAACAGCCACATGCTCAGTGTACAAAAGCTTCTCTAAGTGGGAAAATACAGTGTACTAATGTGCTTAGAATGAGGGAACTGAACACATCCACAGTTCAGAGTTGATGCCTCCTTTGCTTTTTGTTGGAGAATGAGTTCATTAATGGCAGGCTTGTTGTGGATACTAACTAAGCTTCCAGTCAGTAATGTTGAAGGGTAATTTATTGGCTTAGCAATACTCAATTAACTGTTGAAGTGATTGTTAATTTAAAAGGTAAACAGGTTGTTGAGCCTTTACATGGGATTGCTCATGCAACTGGAATGTATATTTACCTAAAGATTAAGAAGTACGGCACTTACTTTTTTAAAATTATTTTCTATTAGACAGATATATATTATAGAAATGCTATGAATACTATAATGTTTATATATTTTTCCACTCTAAGTCATGAGAATAATATTGTTATATATTTCATATTTGCACAGTTACAAAACACTCTCATATAGAAGGTTCCATTTAACTCACAAAAAAACTCCCCAATATATTATATTCCCCCACATAATCCTTTGAATAAATTTGAATAAAACAAAACGTTCTCTCTCAATAAGGATACCTGTCCTAATCAATTATCTTAATTCTATATTTAAACTAAAAATAGTAAATTAACAATAATTCTCTTACTACTTCGCTATTTTCAAAATCATAGTAGCTGATATATTGAGTAGTTTAGAAAACAATATGCTTACAATTAAAAGATATGTTTTAGGCCACAAGAGAAAAATTACCTTCAAATAATTTGGCAATTTACTAATAAAAATTAGGACAGAAAGATTTATTTAAAAATCAAATAATCAAAAAAGCATTTAAAGTTACTTAGATACATATGTGCTTTACTTGATAAGTAGATATTTTGCTTTAATATTAAATTTAAATATAACATTTATGACTCAAAAAATACAAATTGCATTCAGGTTATAACTAATCAATAGGCTATGAAACTAAACTCTTCTATAAAGACTGTTTTCCAACAGTAAATTATTTCCTTATTTATTAAGTCTATATTTCCACATTTATCTAAAAATAATACAATTACTACAGTTTCTTCTTGTTCTCCCTTAGACTAAACATCTCAACAAAACCATCTATATATATCATATAACCAAGGAGGCAAGATATCACTCTGCCTAAATATCAAAAATCACTTTCGAAGTTAATGTTTTAAAGTCAACAAGAACAGAAAAGAGAATTTTTCTACAGTAATACTCACTATAAAAACATTTATGTTTAGAAGCATCCCATTGGAGACTTCTCATAGGGTCATTTATTACCTATTTATTTCTAAGTGCTTTTCTGCAAAAATAGTCAAGTTATCAAAACTAATTCATTCTCCAATCATAGAAAAATGGTACTTCTTAAAATCAGTACTTACTCGTGTAATGTCTTACAAATCTATAACACTGATTAATAAGAGTACAGTATGTATTAAAAATCTAATCCCTTTTCCCCCAGAGATTTATTTCATATTATATTGTTTTTATTTTTATAATAATAAATATGGACACAATGAGTACACAAAGCCTTACTGTGTTTCATCAGGGAAACAGCTAGACGACTAACACAATTGCTCCGATTTTAAACCATGTTTTACTTAAAACTAATTTTTCATCAGTGTTAGAGGTTAATAACACTGTTATTTCCTCTATTACCTGGATTTAATAAAAGCAGTGAGGCATAACATTCTGTAAAGCCAGGCAATAAGGGGAAATAACACAAATGTTAACCTCTAACATAAATGTAATGGTAATTACTCCAGTCTAGTTTTAAAATTAATGTCTTTGGTAGTCTCCCAAGTGGCCACAAAAAAAAAAAGAAAGAAAGAAAGATAGAAAAAGAAAAGAAGAAAACTCTCTCCTCAGTCTTCCAGCAACTACCAAGATCCAAGGTCAAAAGCAAATTATGCCATCAGTTTATATGCTTAACACCTTTCGTACACCATATAGAAGCACATTATATTAGAAATAAAACACTGCAATAAAGTAGTAAAACTGTAATTATAAACTAGCTAAACTGAAATTACATATCGAAAATTTAACAAAAAAAAATGTTGTAATACCGAAAACTGACCCACCTTCTTCTATGTCAAGTGTAAAATCAAGTTACACAATACAGTAGATAAATCTCCAAATTAAATACTTAAAAAAGAAAACATGCAAAACAGTTTTATCTATATCTCGACAGTACTTTTAAAGGGGCACTTGTGAAATTTCCATTGTTTTGTTTGTTTCTATTCTTTGTAAAAATCCATGGTGGGTATTTTTTTTATACATACTTCAGTAATTGTTTCTATTTGATAAGCATCCTTTTCTAATGCTTGGCAGGTAAAATTAACTTCAGTTTTATTACTTGTCAACTTTGCCTTCCACGGCACCAAGAAATGTCAGCAGCCTCCTTGGAAACTCCTTGTCTGCAAGTTTAAGATTAATTTCTATTAACTATCGAGCCCCTACAGTGTGTTTCACTGAGAATCAAATTGCAGATTTGATCTTTGCAATTCTGCTAGGCCCTTCAGCATTTTGTAGGTCCACCAAAGTAAAAATGTTCCAAGCTTTCATCTTTCAAACACCACCACTCATTTCAAATTTCAACTGTCTATTATTTCCTGTCATCTTTCCACATTCAGTTTACAAAAGCAAAAATGTGCCTCCCGACTGTTGATGACCAGAGTTTGTCAGAATCCTTTCTTCATAATAAATTCCTATGTACATGGATTTTGTCATTCATTTCTTGTATTCTTCAAAGCATGGGCGCCCCAAAATACTTGCTGATTGATATTCATGTATAGTAGAAGGAGAAAGGAAATTCTTTGTTCAGTCTGACATAGCCCAGCCCTACCATATAGTTCTCATCGTGTACCAGAAATCTAATTCCTGATCAGCCCCTTATTAAATAGACTGTGAATGTCAAAGCCTAAACACTGAGTTTATCTTGTCCTCTGACAATTGGCAGGTAGGGTAGGCACAGCAGTGATAAGTAATTCTTTAAAAGAAAATTCTAGTTAGCATGACAAATACAATTATGATGACAGTGTTATCTAAAAAGTACATATCAGCTTTGCTTTGAAGAGCTTGAAATTTTTATCACTCCATAAAACACGGGGAGGAGGGTACTTCAAACGGGTCCACAGGAAGTTTCAGAAAGGGAAATTTAATATTTGACTGATGAGAAGGATCACCAGTGGCCCAGAGCCATGAACAAGGTCACTTAAACAGACAGAAAACCCTCCTCAGGTGTGGTCCTTTGTTGTGTATTTACACTGGCTTCTGTGTTGAGAGGAGGCCTCCATGATCCTGAAAACTGCCAAAAACTCCTGGCTGAGTGAAGCAATAAACACGGTCTGTAATGATAACCCCTGGCGCACTCCGTGTACACTGAGATCTTCTAAGACCTTTGCTGCACTCTGCAGCAAGGTAGAATAACACTTGAGGTCAATACTTTGGAGGGGTGCAGGGAGCAATGAGAGAAGCACAAATGGATAGGGGCTCAGGGAAGCGAAGCTGATTGTTTAAAAAGAATGGGCTGCGTTGCCATCCAACTGGAACCACTTACCAGCTGGATTACCAGTTAATTATTTAATCTCTCAAAGTTTCCTCACCCATAAACTTTGGATTAAAACTGTATCTACCTCATAAAGTCAATAAAATAATCTCTGCAAAGCAGTGATCGGGACCCAATAATCACGCTCACGCATTATTCCTGCTCATGCTCACTAAAAACTACCAGGGAAACCAAGATTGCAATATAAAATGCACATAGGAAGTTGCACATTGATCTTTTACTATCCAAACCAAGAATTCAAGAGTAAGTTACTTGATTTAGGAAGATTCAGAAGAGCATGTGCTGACATCAGAAAAATATTGAAGAGAGTCTTGAGAGACAAAAGCCATTCCTGCCCCAGTTCATGGCTTTTTTATGAATAAAATAGTCCCCACCTCTGTTGGTACCTCATTTGTTGTAAAACTTAGTGATTTTGAGAAACTTGGGATTTTTCCCAAAATTAACACCCATTTTCTTAATGTCTTACAAGGATATGGTGATGGTTTATGCCACTAAATTGCTTAAATTCAGTTAAGTGTTGAATCCAATGTTACAGAAACGTTTTAATTTTTATTACTCAAGCTACAGAAATCAAGAAGCATAGATATTAAGATGTTAAGATATTAAGATGTTACTAAGAAGATGATAGGCAAGAGACAATACCAACCGAGGTGGCCTGTAATCAGGATGTAATTAACTCTGGAAAGTTGTCTAACTAAAACAGTATAGGAGATAATCCTGGAGAAATCAATCATCAATGGACTTTGTGCTATGCATTTCAGGATAAGAGCCTGTCTAACCCTGGGAAACTTTTAGTTCAGAAAGAGTAAAGTCATTCTAAGATTCACTCATTGTTTTAAGCATTTGGCAGCACTCTTAGAAATCTGCTCTAGGACCTCAATCCTAGAGCCGGTTCATATGTCTGAATAGAGTAAGCGGGACTTTGGCAGCCTGAAACAGTCCTGCAGTCAGAGGTCAGTCTTTTTTCAAACCTCTATCTCCCAGGCTGGCTGGCAATCAACTGGAATCCAAAGGAAAGATACAGGCTAATTAAGGCTACTAATAACAGAAGGTTTTTATATGCTTAGCTTAAAAAGAGGAAGGGACCATTGGAGACTAAAGATAAAGTGGGACATTTCCGTAAGAGTCATCTATAACCAAAGTTGTATTAACTCTAGACAGAAGCTTTGGCAAATACTAATATCTAACTTAAAAAAAAAAAAAAAAAATTAGCAGGGCGCCTGGGTGGCTCAGTTGGTTAAGCATCCAACTCTTGGTTTTGGCTCAGGTCATGATC
>NC_138370.1:85645756-85693903 GCF_054177405.1 Leptonychotes weddellii
AATAAATAAATAAATCTTTTTTAAAAATTTAGCTACTTGAGGGGCACCTGGGTGGCTCAGTCGTTAAGCGTCTGCCTTCGGCTCAGGTCATGATCCCAGGGTCCTGGGATCGAGCCCCGCATCGGGCTCCCTGCTCAGCTGGGAGTCTGCTTCTCCCTCTCCCTCTCCCCCTGCTTGTGTTCCCTCTTTCTCTGTGTCTCTCTCTGTCAAATAAATAAATAAAAATTAAAAAAAAAAATTTAGCTACTTGAGCTTAAAATCAATTAATCTTCCTAAAATGCATGAAAATTTTAGTTATATCTAAATATTATTAACAAGCAACCTTTGTTAATCAATAATTTACTAGGAAGAATTAGAGAGGATATTGGCCCAATGGGCTTAGAATTTCAAGTTAAAAGCAAAATGGGTAGTTTTAGGAATCCAGAGAAATTGAACTATTTATATTCGTTATGGTTAGGGAAAAGAGATAATATTTTCATTTCCTACTTTTGCTTCATCTGAAAAGTCTAATGCTTAGTAGCAATGCAACTGCCATCCTAAATATATCCATTAAATAAGGCTGTCAAAAGTCATTGCCGCCACCGGTAGAGGGTCTTCTAAAATGAAATTTAAAGAATATAGAAAATGAATTTTCTGATAAATATTGCTCATAGAACAATAATAGCTCATCTTCATGTCACTGTCCTAGGTTTCCCCATGTCACCCAACCAAAGCAGGTAAGTGCTCCCAGAGCAAAACTCACAGCGACCAAATATCATTATGAGACCTCACATTTGTGTTATTCTTTAACTTTAAAAAACGAAAATAAACGAAATGAAAACGGAAGTTTCCTTATTCATAATTTCTCAGGATGCCCTCAGTAGCACTATGAGGCAAAGAGGATTATCAGTTATTTTACAGAGGAGGGATAGAGAGCTCCACAAACGTGTACAACTTGTTCAAAGCTCCAAAACCTAGTAAGTAGAAATCTCAGGACTAAAACTGACAGTCCTTCAACCTGAAGTCAAAGAAACCTTTCTGTTATCGCCAACCACATGCCCTCTTGTTCATAGTCTTAATTTCGCGAGTTAACTGAATTGATTGGGCTTCTTGCCACCGTTTCACAGAATCCCTCTATTATTTCAAACAGATGTCTTGCAAACTTGGGTAAAGCAAGATAGAGGAAACCTGAAATTATTCTGCATCTGTCTTTGTTACACGTGATAGCCAAGGAGACAAAAACACCCCAGGCCCTATTTCTGCTACTAGTCGTTGAGTATTGGTATTTTATGTCTTTGATGGCCATATTTGATTTTTTTAAGAGACAGAAAATAAACAAAAACTCTACGTGCTGTTTCCTCTGTTTGCAAGAACTGTGACCTTTGACTCTTATAAATCTATTCAAAGCCAAAGTCTGGAGATTGGGTGTTTCAGGAATGTTCAAAATATAGCTTGAGATTTATAGAGCTGCAAACTTTTCTTGGCTTTTCTTGGTCCGTTTTCTCTGATAAAACTTAACTGGTAAACAATGCGGCTGCACATCCTCTACAAAACATCCATTAGGTTATCTTGCTTTATACCAAACTGGAGTTTGTTTGCACAAAGAACTAATGAGAGGGGTTACTGAAGGACTCCAGTCTCTACTTTTCTTCCCCTTGGACAAATTGTTTGCAATACCAGCACCAACGGACGCAAATAAAATTGACATTCTAACATATAATTCACTTTCAGGGAATCTAGCTCCGCTGTTAACATAGAAAAAGAGGTTTTCTTAAAAGTGCTTTCAGAGGCTTGATGTTAGAGCAGTTGAAATTTCTATTAATGAGCTAGATCTCTGAAACATGAATAAGCCCACTTCCTTAAATAGCCTTGCTATTTAAAATGTGATCTTTTAATGAATGCAGTGTATTATAGCTTTCATAACGAATGTATGGTTGGTATTTAAATTAGTTGGAATTAACATATTTTTCAGTCTAAAAGCATTCCAGCTTCAAAATCTAACACTCAAAATATATTTTAAGTATTCCTCATTAGACCAGAACACCGAAGTAGTGCTGCCTACCTGCCTACACAGTATAGATAATAGCCAGGCTAACCTTTCTTGCTGAAATTGTGACTCCTCAAAATAGAGAGAGGATCTCTTACTCCCACCTTTGGGCAGTCATCCTAAAACCTCACTAGAGAGACCGCTGCTGAGACATAACCAAAGTGGAAAGATTTCTGATGTCCCACTTCACCAGGGCAGCAGTTTCTAGTGTGGAGTTTTTGCATTCCAGAGGATGCACAAGATGGTTCTTTTATATTAATTTTTAATTTAAAAAATAAGAAAGCAACTGAATCTACAATATTTAATATCCAGATTGAAACTGGTTGCATCATTCTGATTATAGGTCAGAGGGGTTTAGGGATTATATTATAGTAAATTTCAGGATTGCATTACATTGGGTAGAAAAATATTTACAATAATTTGTACTGAAATGAGGAGTTGACATGAAAATCCTAAGTACCATAAAGAGAGACTGGCTTTCTCATAGAAAATTCCTCAGAAAAGCTGGAGAATTTGAAGATGAGTTACATGTTTTTCTCTTAGAAAAAAACAACTGTTTCAAATTTCTGAACTTTTCTATGATTAAAAATGCCTGCTTAGCAGTATTTAAACACACACACACACCCTTAATATGTCCCAGTGTAAAAGAGGCATTTTTAATAAGAAGTGAGAAAATGATTGGTTTGGAAAATAATTCCTGCTATCAAGACAGAATTTTGAAAACAGATGTTTGGCAATGTTTTCATCATTATGCAACTTTGTTACTGAAAACAATTTAACTGTGTCAATTATAAAACACCCATCTGCATACTTTGAAAATTAAATGTTATATATTTTGTAGAAATCTATAATATTTGTTATTTTGTGTTAATGCTTTATTTAAAATTTTTGTATCTATGCTTATAAAAGAGATTGGCCCATATGGCACTCCTCTGTCTCTCTCTTTCTCTCTCTCTCTCTCTCCCTCTCTGCCTTTGGTGAGTTGGGACTCTTCCCTATTCCTCAATTTTTGAAAGTGTGCCACCAAATAAGTGTTATCTATCCTTTGAAGATTTAGGAAAACCTGTATTTAAAAATAGTGTGGTTTTTGTGCCAATTTTGTGGGTAGGTTCTTGACTGTCGATTAAGTGACTATAATGGCCTTAGATTAATTAGGTTTTTAAATTTTCCTCAAAGTAATTTTGATAATATATAGTTTTCTAGAAAATCAGCCAGTTCAGTGTATTGGTATAAAAGTTCCTTGGGGCGCCTGTGTGGCTCAGTCGGTTAAGCATCTGCCTTTGGCTCAGGTCATGATCCCGGCATCCAGGGATCGAGCCCCACATCAGGCTCCATGCTCAAAGGGGAGCCTGCTTCTCCCTCTCCCTCTGCCTGCCTGTCTGCCTACTTGTGATCTCTCTCTTTCTCTCTCTCTCTGTCAAATAAATAAGTAAAATCTTTAAAAAAAATTTAATAAAAGAAAAGTTCCTTATAGAACTTACCACTCATTTGTAATATTTCTATTCTACATGTAGTCACATTCCTTTTTTTCATAATATTTTTATTGCCCTTTTAAAATCAGTTTTTTCAGAGAAACTTCTTTCTAAAGAAACAGATTTTAGGTCTGTGTTTCTTAGTTTTAGACTTAATTAATTTTTGTTCAATCTTCATTTTCTGAGTTCACTTTGCTGAGTTTACCGTGCTAGAAAGTTTCTCTAACTTTCTCTGAGTTTGTGGTGAACTCACGGAACATGAATTTTTACTCTATCTTCTACACTACTATATGAATTGCAGAAAAAAACACCCTACAAACCACTTCAACTGCCTTCCACCAGTTTTGATATGTAGTGTCTCATTGCTGCTAAGTTCTGACTTTGATTTTTAGGTCTTCCATTGTCATGGTTAAAAGCACGGAGCTGGAGGTCAAATTGTCTGGGCTTTCAATCTTAGCTCCATCCTTCATCAGATCTGTGCTTGAGTTTCCTCATCACCAAAACAATAAGAATAGCAGTGGAACCTGCCTCTAAGGTTTTATAAAATATATATACCACACATGGTACAATAAACCATCCATGCTAAGCATTCCACTGGGATTGGCTTCCACCATCATGATCATCTAAACAACATCATTACTAAATCCATGAAATTATGTTGGAGAGTGTCGCTTTAAAATTCAAAATATATGGATTATATTTATATATTCAAAAAATATACATATTTTTAAGATTTTATTTATTTATTTGACAGAGAGAGACACAGCAAGAGAACACAAGCAGGGCGAGTGGCAGTGGGAGAGGGAGAAGCAGGCTCCCCGCTGAGAAGGAAGCCCGATGCGGGGCTCAATCCCAGGACCCTGGGATCATGACCTGAGCCGAAGGCAGACGCTTACCGACTAAGCCACCCAGGCACCCCTCAAAATATATAGTAATGTAACTTTATTGCCCATGATAGGACAATATCAGCTTCATTCATTGATATTTGTTGTGATGGTCAATTTTTGTAGAATTTCATGAGTGTTTGAAAAAGAATTTCTTTATTCTGTAATTGGTGGGTGAAGGATTTTGCATAATACACACGTTAGACAAAATGTGTTAATTGTGTTATTTAATTTGTATATGTAATACAATCTATATGCTTGATACCAATACTTCACAGAATTGTATTAAAATATTCTATGTGGATTTGTTAATTTCTTCTTGAAATTATTTCCATTTGTCCTTATGTGTTTGAGGATATATTGTTGATTGCACACAGGTTCAAACTGCCACATATTCTTGGGAAATAGTAGATTTATTACTATAAATGCTCCTCTTTATCTTTAGTAAAGGATTGTTGGCTTCAAGTCTATTTGGTGTGATAGTTATATCGTATTTGTCTAATATATTTTTCCATTTGTTTATGTTCAACCTTTCTGTGTCATTGCTTTGCTCTGTTTCTCACAAATAAGTGCACAAATTTTAAAAAATAAACAATAAAAATCTCTTTGCTTTAACTAGTCCTATGTTTAATCAGTTTGCATCTACTTAAATATTTTGTATATTTGGATTCCTTTCTACCACTTTGTGTTGCATCATTTTCCTGACATCTAATGAACTGATTGAATTATCTTTATTCTCTCTTTCCAGTATTGGAAGTTCTTTCATTAGAGACCCTTATGGTTTATTTTGTTTTTAAATTCTAGACACATAAATTTAATTATTTGCTTGACCATTCACATGGAAATATGTGGTAAGTGAATGGAGACAAGGGTCATAAACTTAAGAGATAGGTAAATATTTTAAACCAGCATTTTTTATTTAAACCAGTTTAGGTTTGGACAGTCACCAGATTGGACCATTTTTTTAGCATTTAAAATAAAAAATTGTGCCAAAAAAATGATTTATTAAAACTGGTTTCCAGAAATTGTCCATGTAATTTTTTAAAACATAATTCAAGTTTTTCTTTCACATTTTTTTAAATCTCAAGTTTTCTTTGGCAAATTTATCTAAAATATTGCATTTTTCACTTTGGAGCTTATTCTTTATATTTATGTAACAAAGTACCCTGGATTGATGTTCATAAAAATACCTTTATCTAAACCTTAGTGGTTTATACCTTTTTTTTAACATGTATAAATATCTTTTAATTAAGTTGTCATTCTAAAAGATGTTTTTGAGAAAAATTTGTGAATTATATATCTATAAATTCTGATGCTTTTCTCTCTCTCCCCTTTGTACCATCTGGATGCAAAATTTATGAAGTACGAAGAAAAACAAGGGCATTCAGTAGAAAGACTTTGAGTCCTGACACAGTGTAGAAGACCCTGGTCCCTGAAACCACCTAGGACTACCTCATCAACTTTTACGTGAGCAAGAGGAAAACTTTGTATTGTGTTAAGCCATTAAAATTGTGAAGACTATTTGTTACAGCAGCTGCCATGATCTTAGTGATACAATTCCATATTTCTTTTTTAATTCACTGACAATTTGTCTTTTAACTTGATGTATATAAACAGAGTGATTATTAAACACAGTTGAATTAATATCTACCATGTTCAACTGTCCTAAATATTATATTTGTTCTCTGTTACATCTTATTTCTCTCGTTTTCTACCTTCTCTACTTTCAAGTGAGCATTTTATACGATTCTATTTTATGTCTTCTCTTACCATATCAATTATATTTCATATTTTTAGTGTTGACTTGGAATTTCAAATATGCATTTTTAACCAATCTAAGTCCACCTTCAAATAATTACAATGCTTCATATGTACATAATGCAGGTATCTTACTATAGAGTATTTCTTACTCCTCTCTCCTATCCCTTTTTCACTTATTCATTTATTTAACTTATCCATGTGCTATAATAACCCAATATATTGTAACTAATATTGCTTTCAACAGTTATCTTAAAAATGAAAAAAAAAAAAAGACTTCATTTTACCTTGATTTATTACTTCTCCAACACACTTCCTTTCTTCACGTGGGTCTGAGTGTCTGACCTATGTCATTTTTCTTCTCCCTGAAATACTTCTTTTAATATTTCTTTCAGGGCATGTTTGCTGGTGATAAAGTCCCTCGAACTTCTGTTTGTCTGAGAAAGTGTTCGTTTCTTCTTTACTTTTGAAGAATAATTTGACTGGACATAGAATTATATGTTGGTGTTTTTTCCTTTCAAAACTTTCAGTATTTCCCTCCACTTTCTTCTTCTTCTTTTTTTTTAAAGATTTTATTTATTTATCTGTCGGAGAGAGAGCACACACAAGCAGGGGGAGTGGCAGGCAGAGGGAGAAGCAGGTTCCCAGCTGAGCAAGGAGCCCAATGTGGGACTTGATCCCAGGACCCTGGGATCATGACCTGAGCCGAAGGCAGAGGCTTAGCCGACGGATCTACCCAGGCATCCCCTCTGTTCTCTTCTTATTTGCATGGTTTCTGATCAGAAGACCACTATAATTCTTATCCTGTTCATCTATAAGTAAGGTGTATTTTTTTCTTTGCCTTTTTTCAAGATTTTCTCTTTGTCTTTGATTTTCTGCAGCTTGAATATGATATAGTTAGGTGTGGTTCTTGGTTGTTGTTGTTGTTTAGAGGTTGTAATTTCTCTTTCTTGATGTTTTCTGAGCGTCCTAGATCTGTGGTTTAGTGTCTGTGATTAATTTGGGGAAGTTCTCAACCGTTTCCACTTCATGTATTTCTTCTGCTCTGTTTCCACTTTCTTCCCCTTCTGGTGTTTCAATCTTGTATATATTACTTTTTTTCTTTGCAGTTGTCTCACTTCTCAGATATTTCAGATATTCTGTTTTTTTATTCTTTTTTTCCCCTTTAGCTTTCAAATCAGTAAATTTCTATTGACCTATCTTTAATCTCACTAGCTCTATCCTTAGACATGCCCAATCTATTGAAGAGCACATCAAAGACACTCTTCATTTCTGTCTTCCATTTCTAGCATTTCCTTTTGTTTCTTATAGCTTCCATCTCTCTGCTTACAGTACTCATCTGTTTTTACATGTTATCTACTTTTTTTCTTTAAGGTCTTTAACTTATTAATCATATTTATTTTAAATTCTGATAATTCCAATATCTATGCCATATCCAAGTTTCTGATTCTGATTCTTGCTTTAACTCTTCAGACTATGTTTTCTTGCTTTTTGGCATGCTTTGTAATTTGTTTGTTTGTTTCAAGTTTTTATTTAAATTCTAGTTAGTTAACGTAGAGTGTAATACTGGTTTCAAGAGTAGAATTTAGTGATCCATCACTTACATATAACACCCAGTGCTCATCACAACAAGTATCCTCCTTAATGCCCATCACCTATTTAGCTTTGTAATTGTTTTATTTTATTTTTTTAATTTTTATTTATTTATTTGAGAGAGAGAGATGAGAGAGAGAGAGAGAGAGCGTGAGAGAGGGGAGGGTCAGAGGGAGAAGCAGACTCCCCATGGAGCAGGAAACCCAGTGTGGGACTCGATCCCGGGACTCCAGGATCATGACCTGAGCTGAAGGCAGTCGCTTAACCAACGGAGCCACCCAGGCACCCCTATAATTGTTTTAAAAGCCAGATATGTTGTACTAGTATTTGCTATAAATGTAGGGGCCCCAGTATTCAATTTTCTCTAGTCCTCCTGTTTTTATCTTACCTGGTGACTCTGGGCTTCCCTAAGCACTCTTCTTCAGAGATAGTCTTCATTTTATAGCTCTTTCCATTCTAATCCACTATTATTACATTGGAACCTTGATGGGGTGGTGAGAAAGTATGGGAAGGGTGGAAGCATTCTGTAATCTTATGATTACATCTCAGTTTTTTGTAAGCCTGGGTCCCTGCCTGGGCTGTGACCTTCACAATTGCTTCTCCAAGGTATAACTTTTTTCTCCCTTAGCTGATACCAGAAGGCTAGCTGGAGTGAGAATGCCCTTCCTTCAGTTGGGGTGAGGCTCCGGTAGTCTTTTGTCCTCAAGCATGTGTCTGTGTTATGTAGAGCTCTCTGGGAATATTTCGCAATGATTACTCTTTGCCTGTCAATGCCAAAGCCACAAGAGGAACTTTCTTGGATCTTCACTTCGAGAATCCAGTAGGATTCCTGGATTTAAAGCTCAAGGTGACCCCATAAAACTGAAACCTCCACAAGTTTCCCACTCTCCTACTATTTCATACTCAACCTGCAGCATTTCCTCAAAATTGCCATTTAACTATCCATACCAGATTATGGCACCAGCAGCTTCAGGTAAGTGGATTTCAGTTGTGACTCTGGATTTGCCCACCTCACCAAAATTTGTGATGGGAGTTTGACCTGCAAACTTTGTTCTCTGCTGGATCCAAGAAAAGTCATCAATCTTAAGTGTGTTTAGCTTCCTTGCTGTAAGAACAGGAGTGACAACTTCCAAGCTCTTTTTATGTTGGAATGAAAGTCAGAGGTCCTATTTTTAATTTCTATTCAATTGATAATTCTTTCCATCCCAGGAACCAACTACTTTTATCCATTACCTGTGTGCCAGCCTCACATGTTTTTAATGTGCCAGAGAGTAAAAATACATACAAGTCCTTTTCTCTTAATGTGGAACAAAATTACCCACAGAAGTCAAGCCTTTGGAGATTCTCTAAAAAACAAAAAGCTGTGTCTCGAAAGCAGGGATGACCATGAACAAAGCACTTGACGCTGCAAGCCAAAGAAAGAGGAGTATTGTCTTTTTTTTTAACTTTTTCTTTTCTAACTGAGCTTAACATATTCACCTAGACTGATTTATGAGAGTGTAAGTGGAAGCAAGAGCAGGATTGGATTTCCTCAAGCATATTCCTTGTGCCCTTATGTGTTGCCCTTGCCACATTGATTCAGAGCTAAGGGTGTGTCTTACAAATGCTTAAGGCATGTTCCCGTAATACTTCATTATGTGCCAAGGCAGTCATCATCCCCTGCAAAGTAGCGGTGTCTGGGAACAAGCTATCATTCTGAAATAATAAAGGCTATTCATTTTATTGACATTTAAAATGCATGAGAACATTTATGACCAAACTCATATACATTTCTCACCATGAATATGTGGCATTAATTATCAATCCTGCTCCAGGGAAGGATATGTTTGTATTATGAAGCAGATCTTTGTTTTAAGCTAGAGATGGTTACATTTGGTAGGAAGTTATTATATTGGTTAATTTGGCCTAATTTCTGATGACATCTTTTTGCAATATCAACATTTTTCTCCATGGGTTAGATTTCAAAATTGTTTGATATTATATTCTATACCATGATGGTATAAAGTTATGTTTAATATTATAAGATATAGTTTAGGCATTACTTGACTAGAATGGGATGGGTTAGATTTCATTTGAAAACAAATGTGGCATGTAGTAAAAGAAAAAAAATATAACTTATAATAATCACTATTACCTCATACAAGATAAAATGACCAAGTAACTGTATTAGTTAGCATGCCTATAAAGACAATACAATATTAATATTAACAAAGTGATATTTTTATCCCTATACTGGAGTGAAAGACCTTTGATTCCTCTTATTTTCACAACAGTTTTTAATTGGATATTTTTGTGAGAAGCATTATAATGGCCTTACAGAGTAAACTGATCCCTTCATATTGACTCTTTTCTGGACTAGAAGGGCAACAATCCTGTATTTATAGATCAGGTGAGTAACGAACCTACTCTGGAATGATGCACTCTCAAATTCTCAATCCATACATTAGGATCAATTAGGGAAAAATATCAACCTTCAGTGCCAGAGCTTGGAAAGTTTAAAATAAAAAAGAAGTTTCAAAGCATTACTTTACTTCATTAGTATCAGTCAAGTACAAAATAGATACGAAGCTATTAGAATTGGCTGAGGGCACTAATGTTTCCTATCGTACATTTTGGGGTTCTTGTCCCAGTGCTTCCACTTACTAATTACATGTCCTAGACCAAGTCTCTGAACTCTCTGGGCCTCCTCAGAGATCTCTCCATGTCCTCATCTCTGAAATGAGTTCTAACAGTATTTTCCACGTGGGTGGTGGTGAGAATTATATGAGGTAATGTGTAAAAAAAGTTCAGTATAATATCCAGTGTGAAGCAAATGTTCAATAGCTATCTCAATGCTCAGACTTATCTCTTTTTTTCTTTCCTTCCTTTTAATCCAACTAATAAAAATATTTTCAATGTACTAGTTAAGAAATTAGTATCAAGTTCATTTATTTAAAAATGCTCAGATAGGGGTGTCTGGGTGGCACAGTCAGTTAGGTGGCAGATTCTTGGTTTTGGCTCAGGTCATGATCTCAGGGTCGTGAGATTGAGCCCCATATCAGGCTCTGTGCTCAGCTGGAGCCTGGTTGGGACTCTCTCTCCCTCTCCTTCTGCCCCTCCCACACCTTTGTGCACGTGCGCATGTGTGCTTAAGTTGTTTTCTCTCTCTCTCTCAAATAAATAAAATAAATCTTTTTTTGAAAATGCTCAGATACATACATATTTTGTTTAGTGTTTCAGAGAACACAGTCAGGACAAGACATGGTCTCAACTGCACATACTCGAGACTCTCATTCTACCTGAAGATTATCTAGAACTCCCGGTAGTCAACATGTGAATCTACCTGGAGCTGTAAGTTCTCAATGCTACAGACTTTTCGTTTCCTTTACTTCTCTCCCTTCCATCAAGTTGTGCCTGTCCTGTATTCGAGTACAGCAACATCCTCTTCTCTATTTTTAAAGTAGACTAAGGTCATCTGACATAATATGTACTGATATGAGGTTTGTGTACTTATGAAGTACAAAATCCATATTGTCCAAAAAAGAGTAGGACTAAAAATTTCAATAAGTTTTCCTAGAACTATCTCAAGATCCACTAATCAGAATAAACATAACATATAAACAAAAATTAAAAATTGAAAACTGACATTTTCCATTCCAAATAATGAACTAACACACACTTGAAATATATGATAAAGATGACAAGATAGTTGCACTTATATTTGTTTAAAACATTACTGGGGCGTCTGGCTGGCTCAGTTGGTAGAGCATGAGACTCTTGATCTCAGGGTTGTTAAGTTCGAGCCCACACTGGATATAGAGATTACTTAAAAATAAAATCTTAAATAAATAAATTATTAATTGAGTTGTAGTATAATCCAAAATTATACAAACATTTTCTTAGACAACAAAATATTTAACTGTAAAAAAAATCTTACCTTTGGAAATAGTTTATAATAATTTGTGATGTAAGCAATTCAAGTCACAGATGGTATTAAATAATCAAATGCAATAGTATTTTTCCTTGAATTTTTAGACTGCTTCAGAAATGGAAGTACTAATTATAATTAATTTCTATTTCTCAGTGTCTATGCTCAAATATCATGCTTGAAACTGTCTACACCTATTATCACAAAGCACCATTATCCGAAAACAACGTGCTTGAAACTAGCTACAACTATTTTGTATCCAAGGAAACCAAAGAATATGTACTCTATAAGGCACCAAAATGAGAAAGGTTATAGTTGCAAATAATAAACATATGTGCATTTTTCTCTTTAAAAATATTTTTATATTCGAATGTATATTCTTACTTTTAAAAGATGCATGCAAACCTCACTGAATTTAGTATATTCATTATACACATCTAGCAGCTTTTAGTAAGGCAAGTTTAAAAATAGCAACTATTGGGGCGCCTGGGTGGCTCAGTTGGTTAAGCAACTGCCTTCGGCTCAGGTCATGATCCTGGAGTCCTGGGATCGAGTCCCGCATCGGGCTCCCTGCTCGGCAGGGAGTCTGCTTCTCCCTCTGACCCTCCTCCCTCTCATGCTCTCTGTCTCTCATTCTCTCTCTCTCAAATAAATAAATAAAATCTTTAAAAAAAAAAAAAAATAAAAATAAAAATAAAAATAAAAATAAAAATAGCAACTATTACTTATTCTCATATTAATAAGTAATTACACACAAAAAGAAAACTTAAAAGAAGTAGAAGAATCACAATGTCCTCTAGTAGGTGACAATATTTGTTCTCTAACATCTGAAGGCTTCCAAGTTCTTAGAGAACCATATACCCATTTTACATCCATCCCAGGTTTGGCAAGTGGGAGTCAGAGATCTCCGGGAAGGAGATATGAAGATGTGACAAAATCCACCTCTTGATACCACTGCTAAATTTAGGATCATCACCCTCTTGCCCTGGAGGGATAGAAATGAAGCAACATCTATCTCAAATACTTACTTGATATAACGCTATTCAGGAAATAAAAGGCCTTCTGTGTGGATGCTAAGCCATGGTGACTATTTTTTGCAGGAGAGTTTTTTTGTGTGTTTTTGTTTGTTTATAGACATATTGACCCTTGCCAATTTTAAAGTCCATAGCATTGAATATAAACTACAAATTTAAAAAAATAATAAAAATAAAATAAACTACAAATTTTGAAACCTAGAATAAAAAGTAAGTGTTGGTGGTAGGCCCACCATGTATCAAAAGTCTTGCATATATGTATATCCTTTGATCCAGGAGTTCCACATCTGAAAATTTAAGAAAATAATTAAGTATAAGCATGTTATTATATGGATCTTTATTTTAGAATATTTACAGTGAAGAAAATTTGTTTTCAAAGCGTCCAAAAATTAATGATAAATAAAACGTCCAAATATATAAGAAATAAAAGACTATTTTGCAGTTCCAATAAAAATGATATCCTAAACATCTTTAGCACACAGAAAATGCCCATTTAATAGTTACATGAAAAAATGAAGTACAAATAGTAGTTTAAATGTGACCCCATTTTTTACGGCAAAGAAGATATACATAATATAAATATATTTTTATATATGCAAAATATATTTTATATTTTTATAATTTCATAATGTATTATATATTATAAAATTAAATTTTAATTTAATATATTAAATTAATAAATATAATATTATATATAATATAATAACTTAGAAATAAATATTGTATACATAAAAATAGTCTTTCTCTTTGGGGGGTTGGATTACAGTTGAATTTAGTTTTTATTTTTTCCTTATCTACATTTTCTAGTTTTATTCAATTAACATCTATTACTTCTATAATAAAGAGCTCTAAGTTAATACTAATAGAAAGTGAAAAAATTAAAGTGCAAAATAGAGAAGTCTTCCTCTTGCCCTCTCTCCTGTAACTTAAATAAATTACTTAAATAAATAACTTAAAATATACATTGCAGGGGCACCTGGGTGGCTCAGTCAGTTAAGCGGCTGCCTTCAGCTCAGGTCATGATCCCAGAATCCTGGGATCCAGCCCCGTATCAGGCTCCCTGCTCAGCGGGGAGCCCACTTGTCCCTCTCCCTCTGCCTCTCCTCTCCACTTATTCTCTCTCTCTCTCTCTTTCAAATCAATAAATAAAGTCTTAAAAAATATATACAATGCAGAGAAAACCAGATTAAGCACATTTAGAATTAAAACAATCAACAATAAGCACTAAACTAATACAAGTAAAATAAAATTACATTTGACCTACTTAAGTCAGAATAAATATATATGTCATATCGTTTTTTTAAAAAATCACCAGGTTTAGAGGAAAGATAACTATGTTAATATCTGACTTTCTGCTAAATTTCAGGGTGATCTTGAGCAAGTCACAACTATAGTTATATTCCTAAAATAAGATGGGAGGAGTAGATGATTTCTGATAGCCCTTCCAGGTACAATATTCAATCAACTTCTGGAAAGTCTTCTTAATTTGGATTATAATCTCCACTTCTTTCAGCTATAGCTGAAGGCCCCAGGCCAGTTTCAGCAATTGTACACATGGTCCTCTGGGCAGACTACATCTTGCGTACTTATCCTTAAATAAGTCTCCTTCACGTAATAACAGTTCAATAAATATTTGGTAATAAATCATTCTTCTTTCTATACTTATATTTTCATGACCTTAGGATACTTGTCCCAAGATATTTCCAAAAATTCAATTGACTCGTCTGCATAAAGTGGTCTAAGACCCAGTACTGGTATAAAAACTAATTATAGCAAGACACAGGACACAGGCTTTGAGTAAACTGTTCCTGTTAAATTCTCTAGAGGAGGTGGCCCACAAAAACCTACGGAGCACCATTGTTCTTATGCTCTGTGACGGCTCTCACACATCTTCCACAGTGGCTGTGTTTGAGCCATCTTTCTGGTTTTGCCTTCCTTTTGTTCTTCAGAAGAGCATAGGATTGTTTTGGTGATTCCATCAGCTTCAGAAGAAGCCCGCAGAAGTGTGCTGGTTAAAATGTTCAGTGTGCACATCCGTCAGTGTGCTCCACATGAGTAACAAAGGATTATGGCTGCAATCATAGCCTTAGGAGCCAGCAAGCAAAATGAGTAGCTAAACAGCCCAAAGGCACAAAACCAACAAGTGAATGGCATAAATGCTAAGGAGAGAAAGCCACAGAGCAGACAATTCCTCAGCTGATGAGGGACAGAGCAAAGCCAAAATGAGGGGGAAAGACTGGACAATGAAAACACATCACCGCTCTCAACTGTTGCAAATCACATTCCTTTGTCGTTCTCCTATCATTTGTATTTATTTCTTTAGTTTTGGTTTGGTAAATGGAAAATATATGGTTTAATAAAATCAAAACTTTCAAGACTTAGTGTGGTGATCATTTTGCAATACATGCAAATATCAAGTCATTATGTTATACACCTGAAACTAATATAATGCTATATGTCAATTACACCTCAATAAAAAAGAGAACTTTCAATTTTCTGGTTACTGTGTAGTACGTAATGCACTGTTAAATATTTAGTAAAACTAAAGATACTTACTTAACCAGCCTTATATTTACTCTTGAAAATAAGGATAAGGAAAGAGATCAGCTATTAAAATAGGTGCAGCATATTACTTTAAGCCAAAAGATACACTTCCAAGGGGGAAAAAGAAACGTAAATATTTTGGGAGACTTAATCACGGATTCAGCTCATGGGTCCCTTTAAAACTCTACACTACCTCATAATGGACTTTTGTTTGGAAATGTTTTGTGTTTTAACCATAATCAGTTATGTGATTTGAATTAGCAATGTCCAAAAATCATCTGCTATTTAATTCTTAGCTATTTGTAGAAACTCCAAATACTGAACATGGGTATGTGCAAGATACAAAGTTTTGTCTTTCAGGAGTATATTATCATTTATAAACTCAAGCAAGTGTTCATAATTATGACTATGCAAAAAAATACATACCAGTACCTCTAATAAAAGCCTCTTTTGAGTAATAAACTGTGGTGGTTGCATGGAGTTGCACATGTATGTGTCTGTGATATGGCATCATGAGGAGATAAAATGCCCTGAAGCAAAACAGACCCTAAGTAATCAACTCTCAGATAGATTTCATCCGAGATGCATGGAATGTGAAGATGACAAGTGATCCATGAAAGTCTAGTTAAGATGCTGCCTCTTCCACGAACATCCCAATTCCCCCTCTGTAAGTGACTTTTTCCCTCCTCTAAGCTCACTCAAAATTTTATTTTCATCTCCATTCTTCATTTCTAACTATTGTGTTATGCATTGCAGGATTTATTTTGGATAATTTGTTTTTCAGAGATACTGTAAATTCCTTGAAGAAAAAGAATGGGACTTAAAAATACTTGTCAACTCCATACACACCCATTCACATTGCTTACCGTGTTATAATCACTTAATAAATGTTTGTCAGATGAACTGATACCTTCTTTTCCCCTGGACAGCTCTGGAGTCAGAGAAGCAATGCAGTAACCTGTATAGTTTGTATTTGTTCCGATTTTCTCCGCAAGTGGAAGGTCCCGGAGATCTCAAAATTCAGAGGACTATAAATAGCAGAGAAAAACGCTGCACCGCTAGTGGCCAAGGGACCTGGATAGGAGCAGCTCTCCCTGGCCCCTAGCAATTCTTTTTTTTTTTTTTTTTTAAAGATTTTATTTATTTGACAGAGAGATAGAGAGCGAGCACAAGTAGGCAAAGAAGCAGGCAGATGGAGAGGGAGAAGCAGACTCCCCGCTGAGCAGGGAGCCCGATGCGGGACTCGATCCCGGGACTCCGGGATCATGACCTGAGCCGAAGGCAGCCGCTTAACCGACTGAGCCACCCAGGTGCCCCCGCCCCTAGCAATTCTTAGCCATCTCTGTCTGGGGCTTGTAACGAGAGCTCATTTTATCATCCAAAAAAGAAATTCCATCATGGTGAAAAAACCCGCAGGATAGCAGTGACCAATCAACCACGGGTGATGAGGAGTTTGGAGTAAAACACGATAATGAAATAGGTGCGGGTTTCCACCTGGATTGAGGCCTGGTCCACTGAGGGGTGGAGGGCCATGTTGGTACCCACATTAGAAGTCAGCGGGGCACAGAAGAAAGAGCACCAGATTTGGGGTGCAGAGGCCTCAGTGCCAGTTCGGATGTGGTACTAGGTCATTCTTGACTAAGAGAACATCACGTAATATCATGAGGCCTCGGGATGTTTTAAGTTCTCTTAATTTTATAAATTGAAGAGGTTAAGAGCATCAGTATGCTCTGATGTTCTGATAAGCTGTTAAATTCTATGATTAGGAATCAAATATATCTTAAGCCTTGGTAACTGTTCAAATTTAAACCATATTTTGAGGATTTTTTTCAGCATAGTATCTGAATCTGAAGTAGATGATAATAATACTAATGGTAGTAATAGCTAACATTCATTTATTTAACAGATATTTGTGGGGACCTACCATGTGTCAGGTGCTGTTCTAGGCAATGAAAATACAGCAGAGGAAAAAAAAAAAAACATATCTGGTTTCAGGGACCTTACGTTCTAAGGTTAGGGAGATCACATTTAACAAATATAATCCAGTGTGTCTGACTTCGAGGAGAACCTTGGAGAAATATAATACAAAGACTGGTGATGGAAAGCACCAAGGCATTTCAGTGTGTACTGTCAAATACTTATTAGGAGGCACACATTTACATGTATGCTCTCATTTCCTCCTAGCAACAGTTCCATAATTATTATTATTTCTTTACGTCTATCATAGAGATGGGGGAAAAAATGAGCGCAGAGACACCAGTTAAATTTCCCAAGGTCACGGAGATAATAAGTAATGAAACTCCTGAGCCTGTGCCCTAACCGCTATGTGGTACTGTCTTCTGCCAGATGATATCATAGTACAAGTCTTTAATGATCTCATAAACAAAAATAAGCACACATAATCTGTGCATTCACAACTTTTTCTTTTTCCCACTATGTTTATCAAATAAAAACCATTGAAAGAGTGGCAAAATTTTTAGACACATGATTTTGGCTTAAATCAGTGTATTTGGGGCATTAAAGTTAAAAAAACAGCATGTAACAACCAGAGTCAGATCAAACTTGAATAACAGAGAGAAGTTATTACCAAGGTTCCATGTCATGGTCTTCAACCTTCAACCCTGCCAAACGGATAGACCCTAGAATACCAGAATCACCTTCGTACATTAAGCCTGTTCAAGAAGATACAGTGAGTTGTGTTTCTATGGAACATAACATCGGAGATGGAAACAGAATCAGATTTCTCATAAAGCAGAGACATAGGAAGGTAATACTGTGGAGGAGTGGTTAAGTGCATGTACTCCTATAGACGTGGCCTCACACTTGCTCACTCACTAGCTCCGTCTTCTAAAGTAAGCCTACTTACTTTTGTGAACCCTAGTTTCTTTATCTTTAAAAGAGGAATAATACAAACTGAGAGTTCTAGAGGGGAGGGGGGTGGGGGGGATAGCCTGGTGATGGGTATTAAAGAGGGCGCGTACTGCATGGAGCACTGGGTGTTATACGCAAACAATGAATCATGGAACGCTACATCAGAAACTAATGACGTGATGTATGGTGATTAACATAACATAATAAAATTAAATTAAAAAAATAATAATATCAACATTATATGTTTTTGTGAGAATTAAGAGTTCATGCATGTTAAAGACAGCACAGTGCTGGCATACAGGAAATCTACAATAAATGATATCTACTGTTATTATCATGAATAAATGTACCAACTTGAGCAAAAGGGATTTGCATAGTCAGAGCAGTAAGAGATCTGACACCTGACAGGATACTTAATGTTATTTTTCAAAGAACCCACTCTACACGGGAATGTTGAAGGAACAGCCTCTCTCCTGTCTTTCCCAAATTGCTGCTTCAGGAATATGTTTAGACACTAATAGTGATCAGAAGCAGTATTTTCAAACAAACCAACCAAAAAAAAAGGCAATGACACAACTTGACTTTGTTTCTGTACATTTATGTAAATAGCTCAGCCAATGAGTGTCTTACAAGAAGAAAGAATGAAGATGACTGCACTGGCATGTAAAAAGATTCATATAGACTCAGCCCTCTGTGTCAGCTCCCCGTAACCACCGACAATCTGATCATTTCCTCTCATCTGCGTTTGGAGACCTTGACGGCACTTCCCAGCAAGTAAACTCGTAACATTAAAGCAATGTTCATTCCCAATTTATACCAGATTTCATCCCAACATTATCAACAGCCCATATAGCCAAAGAAAGGGCTTTCTTACACATTGTTTCCATGGTGTTTATGTGTTTTTACCCTAAACAGACAGATGCAGATTAAGCAATGCATGTCAATCCCATTATGAGGCTGTGAAATGGGCAGAAGTTTTGCTACACACTCATGCAATCACACACATGGGGAACATCCTGTTTATTTGGCTCGTCCTCTGATGATTGGCTGTGGTGTATCAGCACATTACTGACAGCTGGGAATTTCTCCAGTGGAACATGCCTTTCCTATGACAAACATCCAAAGAGCAAGGGGAACACGTGTCTCCCCACTGGGTCCATACACAGAACCACGGTTTCTCCAAATGCAGAGCATGTTGGGTGCTTGGGTCTTGTTGAAATGCCACCGAGGGGCCCCCGGTGACCTTTAG
Organism: Leptonychotes weddellii; assembly: GCF_054177405.1. Classification (NCBI taxonomy): domain Eukaryota; kingdom Metazoa; phylum Chordata; class Mammalia; order Carnivora; family Phocidae; genus Leptonychotes; species Leptonychotes weddellii. Next base: position 85,665,095 of record NC_138370.1, read on the forward strand.
AGGCCACATGAGATAATATGTTCTTGGACCCCATTTCCGGACTGCTTTGGGCAAGGTCAGGATGGCAAATATCCCACTTCCACAATATCAGATGTTACGGTAATTCCTTTTAGCTAATGTGTAAGAGCAAAGGAATGCCTTCAAACCTCATCTAGGCCCTGTGGAATCTGTTGAAAATGCATGACAGCTGTGGGCTTTGGCGAGGCTGTCTGTGAATGTATGAGATTTGGAAACAATTCAAAGCTAGAAATAACTATACAAATCATAACCCTGCACCACTGCTCGCTCGCCCTCTCTCCTCCCATCACTCATTTCACACACACTGTAGCTGGGTCACAATCTCATCCTCAGGACCTTCATGCATTCTTCGTGTCCAGGAACTGTGGGTACCATCCTCCACACACAAACACAGATGTGAAGAGAAGAAAGGAGCAGGGGCGGGGGTCAGAGCAACGGAATGATTTTAATAAGGCCCAAGAACAGGAAATTGAGAAAGAGCCTTTTTTTTTTAGTATCCAACTGGGAGTCAAGAAGCAGCAACAAACGCACACACTTGTTTAAAAGCCCATCTGCAGTTGGAATCATCATCGAGTTTTCTAGTGATTTATGGAGGCCCTCGTTTTCTTAAACCTGCATTACTTTTAAAGGCTGTGACTATTGACACTTAGCTCTTGCAACTTTTATATGTATCCTATGTCCCTCACCATTTAGTCTCTCCCTGCCTGATTTGTGTGTAATGCTTTGGAGAAGAGCAGACTGATTGAGAAAAGGAGCTGAGACAAATGGGGTGCACTCAAAGACGCTGTTTTCTTAAACCAAATGACTAATATCCAAATACCTTATTGATTCTGACCTCAGAATTCCGACTCCTAACATTTTGACTTTAATGTCATCCCAAGATTTCAAAGACATTCTGCAACCTGACTCATAAACGATATGATATCCTGGAAAACGCTGGCTCTCCTCCTGTGACTTCAGCTACAGCTCTGTACCTCTAAAATATTACCTCTGGGCACAATCAGGTTGTTCTGGCAGACTTTTCCCAGCTTTGACACTCACGATGGTTGTGTGTCGGTCATTAACAACACAGATTCTTAACTCGCCTAAAATCAGCCTCTCATTATCATTATCCAGAGTTTGCCTAGGGTAATTCCTCAAGATGGAGGCTTTAAAAGTGAAGCTAATATTATTCCATCGATACGGCAAAATGAAACAAAAACACACATATAACATTTAAAAATAACTTGGGGCGTGGAAAACAATGTAAATGGGAAGGGGGAACGGCCTTTCTTCTCCTCTTTTTCTTTAGTCTTAGATACCTATTTCCCAAGTTAGCTGCTAAAAGATCCAGATACTTGCCATTTCCATGTTGTCAAACGCCTCATCAGCCAGCTGGCTCTATCTGAGTGTTCAGAAGCAAAGAAAAAATTACTCTGGCCCTCCATGCCCTAAAACTTAGCACACCTAGCCCAAAGAATAAATTTCCAAGGAAACTCACTTGGGGCATGCAGATGCTCACTGGGGGGCATTTACTCTTAGAGTAAGATCAATCCTAACAAGCTGTGTTATTTGGATTCCCAGACCACAGTGGATTAGAAACAGTGCATTAAAGAGAGACAGGGTTCTGGTAGAGTAGAGCGTGCCGGCAACAGCCAGAAGCACAGCTGGTCAGCTCAAAGCAAGAGAAAAGAGCAATGGTTCAGCAATATGATTGCCCGGGGCACTTGGGAAAGAGGTCCCACCACATCATGGTATTGCACAGAACAAGAATGGGTGTGTATAATGTTTATCCTGAGTAGTAAGGAAAACATAGTCTATGCAAGAATTCATGGAAGTATAGAATACATTGAAGATATAGTCACATCAAAACAATATAGAATTAGAAATTTTATTACGTCAGAAGAGTATGGCTTCCTTTAGGTCTAAACTAAATAAACGTGGAATGCTTCATTGTCCCCAAATGACATTTTGACATTTTAAAAAGTGACTGTGTTTAAATATAGAAGACTTATAAGTGAGGGCGCCTGGGTGGCTCAGTTGGTTAAGCGACTGCCTTCGGCTCAGGCCATGATCCTGGAGTCCCTGGATCGAGCCCCGCATCGGGCTCCCTGCTCGGCGGGGAGCCTGCTTCTCCCTCTGACCCTCCTCCCTCTCGTGCTCTCTGTCTCTCATTCTCTCTCTCCCGAATAAATAAATAAAATCTTTAAAAAAAAAAAAAAAGAAGACTTATAAGTGAGAATTTAAGATCACAGTGTCTCTTATTTTTCTCATGCTCTACACAAGATACACATTACATGCCACCAACTTCATTAAGCACTTCCTAAATTACTTCAGGAATATTCTACCATGAAAAGAAAATTAAAGAGGTAGAGATTACGCTGCTCTCACTTAACATCTAAAAATAGAAAATTATGAATGTATCATCCTATATATACACGTGCATGTGCATGCACACACACACACACATACACACACGCAGCACACCAAAGACATGAAAGATTGAAAGGAGTATGCCTTCCATGTCAGTTTCACAGAGGGAAGGGCAGAGAACTAGGCAAGAGTAAGGGGATGGGGAATTTCAGATATACAGCATGTAGTGCGGAGTCAGGCAAGGGGTAGAAATGCTCAGGAATTTGTTTGTCCTCCTGTGTCATTATCTCTACTCTCTAGTCTGGCTTTAGCACCGGTAACTCTGCCTAGCATCGAAATTCCCATGCTTTGTCACGACCGTCAAGGCAATACCTGGCTCTCATCCTGTATCTAGACTCTACCTGCTTCTAAACTCCTTTTATAAAGTCTACAGTGGACACCAGCACTACACCCCCTTCTTCTGATAACTACTCTTTATCCCACTGTATTACTTTCCTAGTGCTGCCCCAATAAATAACTGTAAACTGGGTGGCTTAATACAACGGAAGTGTATTCTCTTCAAGTTCTGGAACTAGAGGTCAGAAATCAAGGTATCCGTAGGCCATGCTCTCTCTGAAGCGTTGGAGGGGAGAATCCTCCCTTGCCTCTTTCAGGTTATAGTGACCCCAGGCCCCAGAACTTATTCTGGCCTGGCGATAGAAGCCAATCTCTGCCTCCACCTTTGCCTGGCCTCCTCTGTGCATCTGTGTGGCTCTCCTCTTCTTAAAAGGACATCAGTCATTGAATTTAGAGCCCACCCTAAATCCAGTATGATTCTTCTCAAGATCCTTAACCAAGGACATCTGCAAAGACCCTGTTTCCAAATAAAACTGTGTTCTGAGATTCTAAGTGGACAAAATCTGGAGGGCACACTCTTCATCCCATTACATCCACCCATATAGTTACTGCCAAATCAGCCACATTTTACAGTATGATTCTGGTACCTCTGGCTGTACATAAATATTCCAGTGATAGACATCTGTGGGAACCAATTGGTCTTCATTCAGCGGCCATTCTTCTCCTCTTTTTCTCTAGTCTTAGATACCTATTTCCAAAGTTAGCTGCTAAAAGATCCAGATACTTGCCATTTCCAAGCACCTGGCTGCCAGGAGTGACTACGTGAATTCAGTTCAGCCACTGAGACAGAAGAGGACAATACAATACTGACTGGATTTACAAGGAAGCTAATAAAGCTTATTAAGCTTAGGGCCCCATACTCATAATGACCCAAGCCAAGGCCCCGGGCCTAATGTTGTATTTTTAATATTGTTCTTTCTTTTTTTTTTTTTCTTAAAAAGATTCTCCAGAATTGCTCAGGCTCCGCTCAACATGAAATGTAGTAGTTTCCCTCTTGACCAAAAGAAAATGTCACACAGAAAATATTCTTTTCTGCCTCCTTTGTTTCCTGCCTCAGATGCTGCCATGAGGGTATAATTATTATAACAATAGTCACAGAAGCCATCTTTCTATCATGAGTGAAAGGCTGAAAAGATCCTGGATATTCTGCCCCTTGGCATCATTTAACACTGAACCAGCCCTGGAACCATCTCCCTCCACATTTCTTGTTATGTGAGAAAATATCCAGTAAGGGGTTATTTAGGTTTCTCCCATCATACAGCAACAAGTATCTCGATATAGCATTTGACCTAGCCTGGGCCAATTAGAGCCTTGCCCTGAATTTTTGGACTTAAGACTCAGAAAGTCTTGTCAGTGTCCCTCTGTTGGCTGAAGTCCTGAGCTATAAAACTCTGGAACATTTGGCTACCTGCATTCTTGTCACATGGATAAAACCACTCTATAGAAAGAGAGAGCTTGGGCACCTGGGTGGCTCAGGTGGTTAAGCAAGTGCCTTAGGCTCAGGTCATGATCCCGGAGTCCTGGGATCGAGCCCCACATCGGGCTCCCTGCTCAGCAGGGAGCCTGCTTCTCCCTCTGACCCTCTCCCCTATCATGCTGTCTCTCTCAAATAAATAAATAAATAAATAAACAAATAAAATCTTTAAAGAAAGAGGGAGCTTGATACATGGAGAGAAACATGGCTACAAATCAGAGGAGGAAGCCTGATCCTTTGGGCCCTGATTCCTGATTATGAGAGATCATGGCCTATCTGTAATTATGACTGTCTAGTTAGTTCATAGTTTATCTTTCTGTTAAAATCCCCCTTTTTGTTTAAACCAATTCAAGTAGGATTTCTTTCACTAATAATTTAAAAAACTAATTAATAAAGTTTCCTTCCCTTCTCCCAGATGTCACCATGCCCTGTATCACCTTCTCTTATTTCTCTTTACCTTCTGCCAGGGAGCTGGAATCCAATTTATGGCTTCAAATGCCCTTGGTGATTAAGAGAAAGCTGTGCAGTTAGACAGACTTGGGTTTACTTTCTGGTCTGTTACATACCAGCAATAAAATATTGGCAAGTAACCATCTCAAAATCTCACGTATATTATTTCAAAGAGAAGGGACATGGTAATATCAATCTCATGTGATTCAAAGGAATAAACTGCTATGTATAGAGTATTTGATAGAATGCTTGACTTGAAGTAAATACTTATGAAATGTATTGATTATCATCACACAGGCAAATATTATCACTAAAATTTCTGAACCACAAAACAAAAATCTTTCATTCACCCCACTCTCTCTCTTGCATTCTAATCCTACATCTCTTATTTCCTTCTGAGCCTTCCCATTAATGTTTACAAAGTTCACCTTAAACTAAACTGATTCCTCCTCTTCCTTCCATCACTCCTTTCCCACCCACCCTGCCCTTATCATTCACAATTTAGTTTGTGACACTATTACTATTCAGGATACAGATACTATTTTGTCCCCAGAACAAAAGATGACTACATCTGCATGCCGTGGACTGGCATGGAGTCAGTCACTGATCTTCCTTCATTATGTGGGAAAGACCTAAGCAGCAGAATCAGTTAGCTAAGAGAAAACACAAATTAATTAACTTGTCATGCATGTCCTTCTCAGCATGGATGTGAAAGATTCTTGCATAATAAAGTATCTTTCTTCCACTGTTGCTGAGCATTATTTTCTTTTCCTTATGTTCCAGGTATGGCATCTGGACATATTTCTACTTTAGCAAAATAACATGTTTGCAATAGGTGGACATGAAAGCTGAAGAACAGTTTTCAATATTAAACATTTCAATATTTTTACATTTAAATATATGTAAGTCTAGAAGTAATATGCATGGCCTGTGACACTGATTATTTATATTGCCATATGGATCTAGATATTGCTTTAAAAGATGGTAAAACCAATATACTATTGATAGTACTTTATTCAAGGAAGTTAAAATACTTACAATAATTTCTGTGATGATGATATTTTGTCATAAATCTCCCTATTAAAATAATTGAACATGATGCCTAAAATTTATGATAATTTAGAATCAAACACCAATAGTTCTAGTTATGATAGCCTCAGTAGGATCCTTCAAATTGGAAACTAAAAAAAAACAAAAGTCTAGGGACACCTGGGTGGCACAGTCAGTTAAGCAACTAACTCTTGGCTTCAGCTCAGGTCATGATCTCCCGGTTTCGGGATTGAACCCTATGTTGGGTTCTGCACTCAGCGTGGAGTCTGCTGGAGATTCTCTCTCCCTCTCCCTCTGCCCCTCCTGCTTTTGCTCTCTCTCTCTCTCTCTCAAAATAAAAAAATCTTAAAAAAAAACCCCAAAAGTCTAAGTACTATGGTGTCCGAGAAAGGCTGTCACCTGCCAATATGACACAATTACGTAAAAAAGTTATTGATTATAACATTACTTATTTTGCTGAAATGAAGACAAGAAAAAAACAACAAATTAATAAATAATAATTTGTTATGTTTTAATTTCATTAATCCTCCAAACAATACCAGTTGATCAACAAAGAATATCCAAATATGAACAATAATAGTAAATTTAGCAATATTGGATATTATGCCAACTTTCAGATATATCAACACCATAGTCTTACACATTTTTCAATTTTGATGTTATCTAGCTCTCGAGGCTTTAGCTAGACTTATGTCTTATAAATATTTAGACAAATGGTTTGTGAATCTCATTCATACTTCAGCCCTTGGCCTTGCAAGTGTTAATAGCAAATCTGCTTTTGAAGGCAGTTTATGGGTTAAGGATAATCTGAATTTAGCTTTGAAATATAGGTACCAGTTGAGGAAATGCCAAACAAAGTTGGGATTGGGAAAATATATAAGATGAACAAAACTTCAAAGCCAAGGATGCCCAGGATATGCTAGAATACAAGGCTCGTGAGAGCACAAAGTGTGTCTGTTTTGTTTATTGATGTATCTTTGGAGACTTGAACAGTGCCTGGCACATGGAAGACATTTATAAATATTTGTTGAATGAAGGAATGAATGAATAATAGCAAAGCGTCAATTTTGACTAAAGCATGAGATATATAAAATAGAGGGACACCCGGGTGGCTCAGTTGGGGGTTAATCGGCTACCTCTGGGTTTCAGTTTACGTCACGATCTCAGGGTCCTAAGATCGAATCCCATGTTGGGCCCCTCACTCAGCGCAAGGCTGCTTGAGATTCTTTATCCCTCTCCCTCTGACCTGCCGATTCGTGCTCTCTCTCGAATAAATAAAAAAATAAATCTTTAAAAAAAATAGAATAGTGGGAAATAAGGCTTAAAGGAACAGACGGTGGGAGTTAGAAAATAGTTCAAATGGTGTTCTATTTAATGCATCAGAAAACAGGGATTGTTTTATAATAGAGATTGACAGATATCCTCTCCCCTCTATCTTCTCTGCAAGATGAGGAAAATGTGCTAGGTTATGGAAGTTTTCACTGAATGGAGTAAAGAGATTATTAGGAAAAAGAGAAGAGAAGAGAGGGAAAGAAAGAAGGAAACACCACATATGAAGACTCTTCAGGAGACATTGGGGTAAGTCTACACAGACCGCTGAAGGTTTTCTTTGTATAAGAGCTCAACACACTCCTCTGCTGAACAGTAAGAAACAGTGAGAAAATGCTCTGGAAATGACGATGAGCTCCAAGATTGGGACGTCTAAAGAAGGGGGAGAGATAGAAGCCACCTCTTCACCTCCTGGGATGTGTTTCTGTAGAACACAAGAAACTCAACCTTCAGTGGGGGCGTATCACCAAGCTGTGTCCTTGCACAGAGATAGTGGTCAAAACAATGTTTACAGGAAGAGTACCTTAGAGTGCAATATTGCTGGGTCCATTCACTGAGCCCTCTGATTCAGTCTTCAGAAGAACTCTGCTAAGTTCCCCCAGGAAAGAAGAGCTTTGGAGGAAAAAAAATGAGAGTGATTCAAAGGAAAGGGTTATGACATTGAAGGCAAAGGAAGAAATTAAGAGAAGTTCCTCTATAGAGAGAAGTTCCTCTATAGAATCTATCAAAAAATTGTAACACAGCATAGAAGAAGAACCTGGGTGGAATTTAATAGCTAGAACTATGGAAAGAAGAGAAAAAGAAAGCAAATTTCATGAAGTGTTCACTTCTCCCAAATATTCTAAGTTGGTTGTTTCAGTTTTAAAGTTTTCTGTTCAGCCACCAAGTTTCTGTAAAATTCTCATAAATATTTTTCTTTTAATTCATAAATATTTTTCTTGCTAAAATTGAGGCTTCAGTATATGCCTCTTGACCTGGGTTCACATTTTATAGCTGAAAAAATATATAAAACCTCAAAGGAAATCATAGCCAAATTGTTGAGTTTTAGTTGGTTTTAGGTCAGAGGGCAAGAATCCATCGAATTTTATATATTTTTCACCTAAAATAAAGAAATACCCAAGTTTGCCTAAAGCTTGGCCCTAATTCCCCACTATATCTGAAGCCAATTTTTTAGTTAATCTGGCACAAATATAGAGTTTTTCATGACACCTAAGTCTAGGTGAATTTTTTTAATGATTTTGATGCTAAAATTTCATAAGGCTATAGAAAACAAAAATTTCCCATTGCCCAGATATTGACTTGATGATACTTAAGGACAGAAAATAAAGTTTCTTAGAGTAAGCTATCATACGGCAAAATTCCTTTGTTCTTGAAACTGGTGGTTTCCCCAAGTAGGTTTATAATAATTACATGCTTCCATGTGGCTGAGGTCTCAGCTAAGGCTTTGAAACATAGCATCAAAGTTCAAATATTCCTTTCTAAGTTAGTGATTTCTTCCATCCAAATTTCATAAGCCAAGGTCAATAAGAATAAAATGTATGAGTGAATGGAGGTTTTGAAGCAACAGATTTATACTGTGGTGGTGATTAAGACATAAGGTGGGGAAGTAAAATGAAATTCTATAAACTGACTTCATGAAGGTTAACAGTTTTTTAAAACCCAGAAACCAGATATTCCAATAGGAACATAATTTATCTTAGTTCTAAAGCATTACTAAATTGCTGAGAAGTAGAGTTTGATTCCCTATCAGGGTGAAAATAGTAAAAAATAAATTTAAACCAGGCTATCCTCCTCCCAAGATATACTTACATGCTAGATATTTCCAGTGGGGATTAAGTTAACAAATCTTTAGCAAACTATTCCCATGTTCCCAACGTATACATACATAGGAGACATGAATTTCTGTCCTTCAAGGTGTATAGTTTAAGTTAACCAGGAAAGCCCAAGATAGATAAAGAACTACCAAAACATAAAATAATCTATATTCCAAATGCTAGATTGAACAGAATAGAATAAAGTTTTAGATGATGTGAAAACAAAAATGTTAGCTAAATTTTAGTAACAAATAGGTCCTGAGTCAGAGACTCATTGACTCTTATTCCACTCTTAACGAATGACTACTATTTACAGGCCCTGTGTGAGGTTGTAGAAAATCAAAGGTGACAGAATCCAAACCATGTACATAAAATATGAATGGGAGACACAGGCACATACCAAGGGAGAAAAGATAAGAGAACTCAGTAAGCAGCAGTAGTATGTTCAGGGTGCAATGAGGGCACAGAATGGAGGCACCAGCATAGGAGTGGCTGGTGGGTCTGCTTGAAGGAAGCTTGGACAGCAGCCACATAAAAAAGAAAGGGAGGGTGTTCTAGGAAGAGAAATCATATGAACAACAGAAACAATGAGTTGCAATGAGCAGACTTAGTAGGCTGGGGCCAGGGTAGGGATCAAGAAATAAACAGAAACACTGTTGAGAAGCAATGGAAGGTAATGATGGATAACTGAGCCAGGGAGGGATACGGACAATGCATTGGGTTGAGCGGTAGCCCCCCTAAAGATGCGTCCATATCTTAATCCCCAGGACCTGTGAAGGTAACCTATTTCAGAAAATGGTTTTTGCAAACAGAATTAAGTTAAGGATCTTGAGATAAGATCATTGTGGATTATCTGGGTGGACCCTAAACGCAATGACAAGTGTCCTTATAAGAATGAGTGAGAAGCATATTTGATACAGAGGTGAAAGCCCAGAGAAACGAAGGTTATGAAGATGGATGCAGACATTGGAATTGTGCAGCAATGAGTCAAGAAATACCAACAACTGGGGCACCTGGGTGGCTCAGTCATTAAGCGTCTGCCTTCGGCTCAGGTCATGATCCCAGAGTCCTGAGATCAAGCCCCGCATCGGGCTCCCTGTTCTGCGGGAAGCCTGCTTCTCCCTCTCCCGCTCCCCCTGCTTGTGTTCCTGCTCTCACTGTGTCTCTCTCTGTCAAATAAATAAATAAAATCTTTAAAAAAAAAAGAAAGAAAGAAATACCAACAACTACCAGAAGCTGAGAGAGGCAAAGAACAGATTCTCCACTGAAACCTTCAGAGAAAGCATGCCTTATTGATACTTCGATTTGGGAATTCTGTCTTCCAGAACTGTGAGAGAATAGAATTCTGTCATTTTAAACCACCAGTTTGTGGTAGTTTCTTATGACATCCTTAGGAAACGAGTACAGAGGGCCTTGGGTTCCACACTGAATCTAGTCTTGCTCTGATGGGCAATTCTTTTGTTTTGCTGGAGCAGTAGTTTAAAAGTTGAATACAAGGTTGATAGGGAATTAGGGCAGAGATTATAGGGAAGGAAACCTGTTGGTAAGTTATTGTCATAATTCAAGAAAGAGGTCATAAAAAAAAAAAAAGAAAGAGGTCATAAGATTGTCATCAGACAGATAATTTTCAAAGCCTTAGAACAACAGAATTCTCATACAGAGACATACTAAAGTTTTACTGAACTATTAACAAGGAAATAAGCAGGAAGCAAAGCCAGTTTATCTTGCTAGTCCATTATACTGAAAGAGACTGCCCGACGTATATAGAGTTAGTGAAAAAACAAAAAGAAATCTGAAATGAGATTGCCGAATCAGAGCAACAACAAGAACAGATTATTTTCCTTAATGGCCAGAAAGCATAAATTTGGATTATCCTCTTTACTGGGCTGAAACCATTTGCATTACAACCAGAAAAATAAATACATGCACCTTCTCAGTTTTCTGTAAGTTAGTATCTACGGTTGCCAAGTTGTAAAATGTTCTCATGGATACCAGTAAACATCAAATCAAGAAAAGCTAACATTCTTAAGGCAGATGCTCTTTAGGTGAATTTGTTAGAAAAATGCCATAACTTAACAAAGAAAGTCATGCAATTCTCTTTTTGCCTTACTTTCAAGTTTTAAATAATTTTTCCTTATTATTTGAGATTCGAGGTAAGAATAGAGAGAAGTTTAAATACCCGTAGTTTAGAGATGGTACAAAGAATTTATAAGATTAATCCTTACCTCGTCATTAAGGAGAATTGCATAAATTAATACATGCAGAGCCCTTGGAGGAGCACCTCCTCCAATATTCTCCCATTATCTTACATCATGCTGATACAATTTGTATCGAAAATCTTCTAGGAGGACATATTTTAAGAAAATAGATTTGTATTCCTGCATTCAATAATATCTGAGTAGCTACTGTGTGTATGAACTTATATGAACCTTTCCTTCAATGTCTTTATTATATTGCTAAGTTTGAAAGTGTTAAAGTTTTAACACATGAGGGGCACCTGGGTGGCTCAGTTGGTTGAGTGACTGCCTTCGGCTCGGGTCATGATCCTGGAGTCCCGGGATCGAGTCCCGCATCGGGCTCCCTGCTCGGCGGGGAGTCTGCTTCTCCCTCTGACCCTCCTCCCTCTCATGCTCTCTGTCTCTCATTCTCTCTCTCTCAAATAAATAAATAAAATCTTAAAAAAAAAAGTTTTAACACATGAAATAATAAAAGAATAAAATATCACATAATTAAATGTGAACTTCAAGTTAGCAAGCATCAAAATATATGATTCCCTTCTTATCTAGGTATTAAATGTTTCTTGGAGAATTTTCCTGTACTGGGGGAAGTTAATGAGACAAGATTACAAAGCTGACGAGATACTAGATTTCATAGATGACCAGGAAGGGAGAACATAGGAAAAACAAAATTAGGACTTGATAAATTCCATTCACATAATTTGTCTTCAAAACAGACTTAGTTACAACATGAACTTCCTTGGAAATATGATATAAGCAGAGGCTTTGTTGGCAGCTGATGAAAAAATATGATCATAGTGTTTTTGTTGTTACATAAAATAGTTCAACAATTTTAAAAGGAGCTGAAAATGTACTAGCAATTTCTATTTGAGTGGCTATACAAAGGAGAACTTTATGTCAACTCATATAATTAAATTTTGATTTTTAACATTGGAATCTGTCCAGAGCTGTACATATAATGGGATAAACAAAGAAACTTGTTTCCAGGATGCCACGTCTGACCCATGAATTCAATGAAAGTACTTAAATTTAGTTCCCTCAGCGCCTGGTTCACACTTATTATAACATTTATTGTTTTCTATTATACTTTTTCTTACAGACTCCCACAATGGAATGTTAGCTTCTCAGAAACCATGCTATTTTCAACACAAAATTCATAGCACAGTGCCTGACACAGCCTAGATTCTCAATTAATATATGTTAAATTGTATTCCTAAATAAATTGAAGATTTAGGGGCATTTTGTCACATAATGAAGTTAAAGTAAGTTTGTCAACATTATATATATAATTATACCTCTGAAGGTGATTTACCTTACTTTGCCCAATGACTAGACAAAAATTTCCTCAGAAGGAAATACCATTAAGAATTTATAATCCAAAGCATCAAAGCATTAACATTTGTGAGGGGGGGGGGAGAGAGGAAGAGAGAAGAAAGGGGAAGAGGGGAGAGATTGAAGGAAACAAGAATATGTCACCCCAAAATATGCCACTTTGGCATGTTAATTATTTTGAATTAAAAAACAGCAGTTTCAAGGACACTCTACCTCTCATTTCCATTGTGTCTCTCACATATCCCCCCTACTGATGACTTCACGTTACATCAATCACCATGGTTCCATGGCACGGGACGTTGCAATACCCACTCTGTACTTAAAGAACGGCTGTGCAAGGATGGTGAATTAGGGCTCAAGACTAAGATATTTAAGCAAGAGTCCATAGTCCATAGTCAGGGTGAATAAGCCAAATCTTAGGGACCATAGAATTTAAGGAAAGATAAGGAATTTGGGGAATCTTGATGAATCAAGTAGATATTAGAGATCAAAGCAGAACTAGAAATCCACTGGGATATGCAGGAGGGCCAGAACTGGGAAATCTGGCTAGAGAACCATATATAATTATCGTCATTTTCTAGGGAAGCTATTCTATGCAATGAAATTTTCTTAGAATTTGCGGAATTTGGGGAACTTTAGCATCTGTTTTCCACAAGCAGGAAAAAGAGCAGTGTATATCTGTGGCAATGTATGTCTACACAGATATAGAGGGTTTAGTAAGAGAAACATTAAATGAAGTCTAGGATTGAAGGTGAAAGCTAAGTGCTATTTTTGATTCAAGAATACCAAAGCAGAGCTCTATGGAATTAGAATGAATTTTAAAAAGTAATTCTTTTGATTAGCTACGTATGTCAAAGTCCAAGGACTATCTATTAAAAGACACACACACATACACATGAATACTCGGGAGCTGGGTTAAGCCACACGTACACTCACCTGAGCTAGCCAGATTTCCTGTTACATAAACTCATCTTGAATTCAGCATTTCCTTCGACAAACAGCTCTGAAATTAAAGATGACATAACACAATACAAAATTTTGTTATTTAATCAAGAAAGATTCAAATCCCTTAATGGGATCAGCATACCACAGGAACTCTTAACTGAGGGACTCCTTCTAATAAGGTGAAGGGAAACGGGCAGCTCAAACTTAAAGAGTTTAAGTTGACAGCACAAATTTAAGGAAATTCAATTCCGCTGACCATGTGGTAAATATATAACACTTTGAACATGGTATTTCCTCTACATAGAATGTAGTTCTTGACACACTTGCCCCTTTGTGCAATTAATTCATCTCACTTGCCCTTCAAATTTCAACTCAAGTGCCTTTCCTTTCCCCAGGGAGGCCTTATCTCATTCCAAGTAAGTGTCCTTTTACTGTACTCTCATACAACCTTGTCTTTTTCCTCAAAATCCCATGTTTCCATTTCTAACTATATAATCCTTTATACAACTATTTATTAATATCTTTCTCCCCCACAAGACTATAGAGACTATGTCTATCTTTGTTCAGTATTTTAACTCTACCTAGAGTTTGTTCAGTATTTTATTCCACCTAGAATACAGCTTTTCACATACTAGGAATTGAGAAATATTTCCTGAGTGCATGAATGAATCAATGTCATCACCAACAGAAGCCACTACTATGCTTTTAACTCCAATGAAAACATGTAGAAAACAATCCACTTGTCTAAAAAGATTGGACAAACAGAAAAAATAGCACAGAAAAAAAATCAGAGGGAAATGAAAAAGAGACAAATACAGACTACTACTGAAATTTCCACTTTCAGGAGAAAAAAATATCCGTTAAGATTGGCGACTTCCCTTTCTTAAGGCAATGCTTCCTGTAAACCCAGTTACTGAAACCAGATCACAGAGGAAACAGAGTAAGACAGTACAGTAATTAGCTGTGCCAACAGAGGATGCTTTTAAAGGTGGTTTTCGTCATGCTCCCATTGCATGCAGCAGTGGTGTACCCCTCTGGAGCTCCCAGTCATTACTGTGACGAGGAGAGTTAGAGAAATATCAGTGGAAAGGAACCAAAAGCCAGGAAACAGACACCATAATGAAAACCTGAAGGAATCAGGATTATTTCATTCCTAGAAAAAATTGGCAGATTAAATCATGGAATGGTATGGATGGTGAGCAGCTGTTCTTCATTCCCAAGGAGCATAGGTAAGGGAGGAAGGATTCCAGCTCAGCATAAGCAAGGACCCATTCTCCCTCCCGTTCCAGTCCAACCTACCCTCCAGCCACTGCCACGTCTCAGGTGACCTCCCACTTCTCAGCGCTAAGCCCCTTCTATCTCTTTACTCATGGCTCTCCTTAAAAGTCCTCCTCGGAAAAAACTTCCTCCGGCTACAAGAGTTGGTGAAAACTCCCATACCACTGCTTTCATTCTCTACAGGAATTATTTGAACCTATTGTCTCTGAAACCTTCTCCAAACATCTGCTTAAGACAAAAAAAAGCCTCAGAGGTCTCAGATTTCTTCAATGTCTTAGGTCAAACCCAAAAATGCATTGGCATAGATGAGGGTACATACTCAGGAAGACAAGATTTTTAAGGGGACAGATGCCAGGTGGTGGGGTTGCCTATTGGCTCAAATCTAAATCCCTTTTCCTATCTTTTTAAGCTCTCCATCAATTGCAGTCCTGATTAGAGGCAGGTGAGTGAAGATGGAGAGGATCCCTTGCAGACTTAGAATAGTACATCCTTGAAATAACAGAGGGTCATCAGTGTTTACTGAGCTGCATATGATAACCAACTTACTGCAGTAAATTTCTCCCCAACACTGGGCTTCTTTTCCCCTTGCTGGTACTGGCAAGTTCCAAAATGACTACAGAGAAGCTCAAAGCAAATGAGGATGAATGATAGGCAGAACATCTTATCTGGCTTCAGTATTTGTAGCCACTGATAGACCTGAGGGATATCTTCAAGCAGAATGATTCTTTTCCTTTGCGGATTCAATATCCCAAAGCATCACTAAGAATCAGTAATTTGGGGCTCTATTTGCAGAGTGTACTAAAGAGTGATTAATAAACTGCATTAAATTCATGGTCTTGCATAAGTAATTTTTCCTATTAAATAATACTACCAATCTAGTGCTTAATTAGATACAGAATTACTATTAATTTAATTAATTATTATTAATTTAAATTGATTACAAATCTTAAAAC
The DNA here is from genome assembly GCF_054177405.1 of Leptonychotes weddellii. Classification (NCBI taxonomy): domain Eukaryota; kingdom Metazoa; phylum Chordata; class Mammalia; order Carnivora; family Phocidae; genus Leptonychotes; species Leptonychotes weddellii. The sequence continues at coordinate 85,680,723 of NC_138370.1, forward strand.
CTGGTGCAACAATTTATACAAAGTCCAGCAACATGACAAGTACTCAAGTAAATTTATTTTAACATCAATAAATAAATAATATATAAAACTAGCAGAGAATCAAACTCTTGGCTACTTTTATCTAAAAAATTTAAAAATGAAATCCTTAGCAGAGTCACAATTCTTTATGAGGACAAGGTAGAGGCATCCCACGTTCTAAAATTTTAAGAACGATTTATGTCTTGAATTTTAATTATATATTAATTTAATTATATACATATACACGTGTGTTTTAAGTAAAGAGAATAAGTTTTATGTGTTTCCACATAAGTCAAATTAAGTTTTGAACATATATGAGATCTATCTTTGCATCAAAAATTAGAATCCAAAGGGGAAAATATGAAAAAAAATCCATTAAGAGGGGGTTATAGTAAGACCTGATTTACAACCTTAAGCAAACTGTTTAAATATTCTAATTAGCCACATACTTGCTTTGTGTGATTTTAATTTCATCACACAAAACTGAATAGAACAAAAGTTATGAATAACAAAAGTACTGTACCACTGCTCAAGTGAAAATAGACACCAAAAAATACATACATACATACATAAGCAAACAGTCCAAGCAATTTTGGGGTTTAGTGCTAACAATTTTATTTCATGGGACCAATTTTATAGCATTTCTTTCCAGAACCAGTAAACTTAGGGCTGCCACAATATTTCATCTTTTGGTCTGCGTTTATAGAGCAGATTGGGGGAAAAGTGCCTGTGTTAGAATCTAACTAGAAAAAATTTGTGCAATGCTTCCAAGTTTCTAATTGTATAAATATTCATGTTTCCATACTGCATGTAATAATTAAAGTGGTGTGTTCTACTGCAAGAAAGCCCATTTTTCATATCGGACGTTATCCATGGTAACATGGACCAGAAGTGCAGTTCTGTGCTCTGTTACACATGCTTTTCATTTAGTGTCTAAAAATGATGTAGCCATGTGATAGACAACCAAAAAAAGCAAGCTGATGGAAAAGGGCCTTGGAAGTAGAGTATCTTTTTTAATAAATGTTTTTTATTTATCGAAATAGATTCAATTTAGCCAGGTCAAGGCTCCTTCCTCAAAGCAGCATAAGAAAGTTTCACCAAGCTCCTGATAATCAAGGTGACCCCTTATCCATGTGATCAGATTAATAAACGTAAGAGGAACACAAGTATCTACTGGGCTAGATTAAATGCACTTCCCTATGTGAGAACCCCTCAAAGAATCTCTCTTACGAATAAACGGCTAAGAATCTGCTACTATCCCGTTGTCCTCCAGTTTTTCTTACCCTTGTCATTCTCTTTCCACTCTGCTTCTTCCACAGCCACAGTCAAATAAGGGAAACGGGAGATGGTCAAGTCACCTACGACTTCTGAATGAATGGAGCTAAAACTGCAAAGTTAGGGAGCTGAAATGGGAGAAATGGGACTATTTTTCATAATAGCTACCTCCTACTGGGCTTCCACCATGCTAAAAAAAGGTGCTCGACATATCACACATCGTCATTAATTCTTCTTGTCACTAACAAACTTGTGAAATACATAGCAGAGGAAACATCAAAAACCAGGTCCTCCCATCTTCAAAGCCCACGTTCTTCCCCACCCTGCCAAATTTCCTTCCTCTGAAACCGTGCTGGAGCTCCAAAAAGGTACGGAGTTCCAATGTTCCAAGGGAATTAAATGAGAGCAAAACAGGTGTGTGCAGTCAACAAGAGCCAAAAGCAAACAATTTCTAGCCTCTTTGGAAGCATTCCTATTAAAGGTCACTTGTGCACAAATATGATCCAATGATTTTACAGAGTAGGATCTCTTCCACACAGATAATAGAAGCTAACTGATGTCAAGGGTCATCTGGAAAGAGATCACCATGGTTGTAGTTATACACACAACAGAAAAGCAGAACTCTAAGTCTCAGGATGCTTAAGTGTGGAGAGAGGAAAGAGGATGCACCAGTGGCCCCGTGTGAGGCCTTTGCCTGAATCTTGTCTCTCAAGTGGCCAGCCTAGGACAGAGGAAGGGCACAATGTCAACTCTACCCATTCTAGGGGCTAAAGAGTGTCAGCTGAATGTGAAAGGTGCTGGTGTTATGTGATCCCACCTCACAATCAGGTGCCTTCCAGATCAGACCTACCTCTCTGTTAACATCAACCACAGGCACATCTGTCTATGGCTCTGTCCCTCCAGGGCACCAAGATTTCTCCCTGTGCCTACATACACCATCTGACAGTTACCTAGCTTAGTAGATCAAATAAATGATTTTTGCCTTTTGAAAACTGCTTATATACAAAAGGAGAGTTTTCTCATTTCTCATTGAGCAGAACCCAGATATTGTTATTAATTTTCCAAACACTAGAATATTATTGCAATTTTTGCTAAAACAAATATTCTCAAAAGAAATTAATGCAAAAGGCAACCTTTCAGTTTGATTTATAAGACAATCTAGGAAAATGAGTATGCTTTAGTACCACTCTAACCACGTGGATTTGCAAATTACAGCAAATTGGCCCAATACAATTACTGAAGTTTATTTATTTTTATTTTTTTAAGACTTATTTATTTATTTGAGAGAGAGAGAGCATGAGATGTGGGAGGATCAGAGGGAAAAGCAGACTCCCTGCTGAGTAGGAAGCCCAATTCGAGACTCGATCCTGGGACCCCAGGATCATGACATGAGCCGAAGGCAGTTATTTGATCAACTGAGCCACCGGTGCCCCAATTATTGAGGTTTATTAATGAAATTCCCTAGGAACTGGACCTTGGTATTATATAATACATAGAATAATCCTAAAAAAGAGGTTTTTCTTGATTTATCCCACTGTATTTTTTTAAATCATTCACTGTGTTTCACTGTGTTTAATAGCAACATTAATATGTTCTGAGAACTTGCCATGTAAATACACTCATTATCATCACACGCACACACACATTGAGAGATATTTAGAGCTAACATTAGTGTACTCCTCTTACACTGAACAAGAATCTGTTGTCAATTTTTTTATAAGTGACAATAAAGACAGTAATTCATTTGGCCACTGAATTAGTTCCAGCGGCATGTAGTACTGATATCACAGGTAAAAAATATCTGTACAAAAATAAACCAGACAGCATGAAATGGAAAATATTTAAAACTCCATAATATACCGTGGATCACCACATCAAAAACTAATGATATATTGTATGGTGACTAACATAACACAATAAAATTAAAAAAAAAAAAAAACCTCCATAATATAAAATGCTACGGAAATACTTTTCTTGGACATTGACTTTTATATAAGTATTTTCAAACATTTATGTTAAGGATATTTCTATTATTCATATTCTTTGAAAGAAGTCCTATCTTAAACTGAGAAATTTTGAAAAAGATTAAAAGTTCTCAAGTGATTTATGAAAATTAATACAACTTCTGCCGTCTCCAATCTTGACAGCCAGATTCACAAGCTTCGTCTGATTTTCAACAACTAATTTCCTAGGTTTAAAAAAAAAATAGTCCTGGGGCGCCTGAGTGGCTCAGTCGGTTAAGTGTCTGCCTTCAGCTCAGGTCATGATCCCAGGGTCCTGGGATCGAGCCCCGCATCGGGCTCCCTGCACAGCGGAGAGCCTGCTTCTCCCTCTCCCTCTGCCTGCCACTCTATCTGTGTGCTCTCTCTATCTCTCTGTCAAATAAATAAGTAAAATCTTTAAAAAAAAAAAAAAAAAGTCCTTATAACAGCAAAGGTTTCCAATAAGCTGTTCTTTAAAGGTCTGGTTTGATAATTACTCCAAGCTCCATAAGAAATGCAATATTTCCAACACATATCAAGCAGCACACCTGTGTCCTCTGCACAGCCTGGCCTCCTCTTATCTCCACGTGAGTGTTTCCAACCCCGTTGTGTCTTTTGGGTCTCCTCCATTCATAGAGGGACACAAATGGAAACGTTTTGATGTATGTTAATTGATGTTTGTCCAAGCAGTATGAAGTAATAATCCACAGGAGCCGCGGAAGCTTTTACAAGGCAAAGTCGAGGGAACAATCAAAGTTTTGAGTGGATTATTGCAAGTCCACACCCAGGCGAAGCTGACTTATAGCTTTTCATCCTTCCACAATGATACTATAAATAAAGCAAAGAAATTTTTGTTCTCATCTAATCCCCTCTATTAGGTGGTCTTGTATGCCGTCTCACGCAATTGGTGCAGTCTACACTGCAGGCTCACCATGAGGCAGGGGTAGGTGACAGGGCTGTCTACTGACCTCACTACATAACCCAATGGGACCCTGAAGGCCTGGCATGTCTCTGTTGGACAAATCTCTGAAGGATAAGAAAAGAACTCCTAAATCCAAAGGAATACCAGGGTTTGGAAAGTTGAAGTTAAAAAATGCACCAAATGCATTCTCGGGAAAAAACAGAAACAACTAAATTCAAGTTGGTGCTCAGTGGAACATTTCAGTTTGTGCTTCCATTTAGCAAAAATAAAAATAAAGTATACTCATATGTATAAAATGCTACCCGATGATTCTCCTTCAAACTGTACAAAGAACAAGCTTTAGCTGTCCATAGACCAGGAACGAGCAGACTCTAATCATCAGGGCACCTGGTGTAAATTGCTGTATAATCATTCCAGCTGCAATGATCAGTATATTTGAATGCCAAGAAAATGCATAAGTTGACTCTCTATGAGGCGGTTCCTTGTTGATACAAAAGGCCTCAAGGCATTAGCAACTTTGTATGTTCACTTAATTTCTTGGAATTACATAAGTATACGTATGATTTGAGAAAAATAAATTAAGCAACACCTCGAGGCTATGCTCATTTCAGCTGCTTTCAGTCATTACTATTTTGTCCTTTAAAAAGATCAGAGTGTGAATGTACAGTGAGTGCACGTGCGTGTGAGTGTGTGTTGCATACATCCCTTCTACCTGGCAGGAAGCCCACTTCACCATTTATTTGGTCATGATACAAAGCTAACAAATCATGGCTGGTTTAAGACAGACAATAGGGAATCAACATATTAATAATAAGGTAAATAAAAGTTGATATGGGAAGTATTTAACCTGTTGTCGTGCCACCACCCTGGAAAAATGGGTATATACGTCTTACAAAGATTGTTTAGAAATTACTCACACCATGCCCCAGAGGATTAGGGCTTATGACAGTAAATTCAGCACTATGCACACTGGAAATATAAAATAACTATCTGTTAAATTAATACATAGACATCAGAGAGACACAAAGTGTGTGCGTGTGTGTTCTCACTCAGTTGAGTCTAAAAGATCTAGGATGGAGGACATTTTAAAAAGATTATTCCAGTGTAAGAATGAACAGGAAGAATCAATGTCTAAATTACTGTCTACAGACTCTGGCTCTTCTAATTTTAAAAACAATCTGAAAAAAAAAAAGAGATTTTGCTTTATCACTGATCAGCAAAGGGATTGGTTGTCCTTGGGTCAGATGTTCATCCAATGACTGGTAGGCAGGAGAAGGTCATGGGGTCATGTTGCTTTCCCAGGGCTGTGGTATGACAAGTTTTCCTAAAAAAGGATGTGAGCAGAGCAGGCAGTAAAGTAAGATGGATTTATAAAGACATTATCAAAATCAAGTTTGGAAAAAAATCGCAGAAACATTTACACATAAATTTGGAAAGAAAATGACTAACCTTACCAGGAAATGTACAAAGCTAGGAGCAGTTTAATACTCGGACAGACATTTGATGATTTGGATTATTCAAACACCTCAAACCCACATGAAGTGACTGTATACAAATGTCACCTAGAGAGGCCCTCACTTAGAAAAAGTCTTTAACTGGGGCGCCCAGGTGGCTCAGTTGGTTAAGCATCCAACTCTTGATTTTGGCTCTGGTTGTGATCTCAGGGTCCTGGGATCAAGCCCCACATCAGGCTCTGCACTCAGTGGGGAGTCTGCTTCTCTCCCTACCGCTCCCACTCTCCCTCTGCCCCTCACACCCTCGCAAGTGCTCTCTCTCTAAAATGAATAAATAAATCTTTTTTTAAAATGAAAAGAAAAAGTCTTTAATTAATAAGCCCTTATCTTCACCAAATCAGTATTCCAAGAATGAAAGTCATACTGATTCTGAAAAATACGTAGTATAATTGGTAGAAATACTCATCCTGCCTGACAAATGTTACCACAAACACTACTGGTTTGTTTGGTAAAGGCTGAGGAATTTTCTGATATTGAAAGGGAATCAAATTTTTTTTTTTCTTAAAATCAAAAGCTGCCTTGGCTGCTGAGCCTGTCCAGTTTCAACTTCCAATTTTATTCCTGAGCAGGAGTTAAGGATCCCAGGACCTTAGGATCATGACCTGATGCTGAAGGCAGACACTTAACTGGCTGAACCACCCAGGTGTCCCGCCTCATAAGATGTCTAAGAGGCAGAGAAAGTAACAGACTGTGGCAAGGAGAGAGAGTCAGAACAGACCCCAGTGTTGCTGTGTGATTTTCACGGCCATCACTTTGCAGAGTAGGAGTTAAAAATAGGGAGTCTAAAGTCTGACCCCCCAGGTTTGAGTTCTTTTTTTATTAAATATGTGAACTTAGGAAAATTACGTATCCTCCGTGTTACTTAGTTTAAAAATGAGGATACTTACAGTATTAGCCCATTATCCCTCATCCCATTGCTGTGAGGAGAAATGAGCACATATATGTCAGGACTTAGAACAGTGCCTGTGTGACGTGATCTGGATGACTTTCCAGCAAAGTATAGGTCGTACGTGTTATAACAACACAGCCTTAGGAACATAATACAAAGATGCACAACCACAGAGTAACCTCTGCTTTAAGCAAACCAACCAGGGATTGGATACCCAGTAAATGCCTTAAAACATGTACTGATGTTCTTTTGCATGGAGGACTTAGAAAAAGTAAGTTAAGCCACAGGGGCACTTTGATGCCCAAGCTATGAAGCAGAGGAAGTCAAGGTCTTTAGTAGACCTGGATAGGGAATATCAGCAGGCAGTGGTCTTCGAATGGCTTCACCATTCTTCCATCACTACACAAAATCAACAGGTAGAGAGGGAAAATTGGGGCTTTGAAACAAAGTAGACCTAGATGTAAATCCTAGCTCTACCAGTTACTGTGTTTAAGAATGGACTTCAGTAAGCTTAGAGCCTGAACTGTCTAAGAGATGCTATTCATGGGAAATTAACCTTTGATTCACCTGGTTCCACGATAAGCACTCAAGAATCTGCTGGGGTTATTTTGTAACAGTGACTTGCAGATGGTCACATAGATTTAAAAAAAAAAAAAGGGGGGGGACTCATCTGGCAGAACCATCACACTGGGAAACATGCATTGCCCGCACCTGTACCTCCATCTGTGAGTGCACCTCGTTGCCTCCCGCTCTGTGTAATTGGTACCATAAGCTTCTACGTCCTTTGTGATTAAAGGAACTTCATATCCTTTCACTTATGTCTTTGGTGCCTCTCCATCAATCATTTCACTATACTGTGATTGCGCTATTGTGACAACCACATATTATCTATATGACCCTAGACAAATTACTTAAACTTCCGGGTCCCAGTCTTTCATCTGCACTACCTGGCATGTAATAGCAGCTTGACAAATAATAGCAATGATTATAAAGTGATTTTTTACAATCTCTCAACTTAAACATCTTTTATCTTTGTTTGCACTCTTCCTACTTCACGTATTTAACAGTCACTGAGTTGCATCGATTTAGCCTTCAAGATATGTATTCTATGAGCCTTCCTTTTTACTTCCACGGGTTTTATAAAAACTATATACTTATTCCTCACTTTCTTGGAAATTTACAATGCATATTAATATATTAAAGCTAGTACTTCCTAAAGGAAAAAATTTCATTTAGTTCAATATTTGCCAAATGAAATTGCCTCTGGATTTTTTTTAAATTTTCAGTGGTACATCTCTTCAAAACTTTCAAAATTTATGTTCTATGGAACACAATTTGAAGAAAAAAAAAAGATGTGCCTATTGAAGCCAAGGCTACTGAGGCTGTAACCCAATGTTGTTTACCTCAACCCTCTAATCTGACCAAAGCATCCTTTAGTGCATCATCTTATCTACTTTCCTCCACCTCTACCAAATTTTATTATGTGTTGAATAGATTCTACATTTCCTACAGCTTTTCCAACTTTTCTACAAAGCCCTCAGACCCCTCCCCAGCCAATCCTGAAAAGCCAACACCCCTCTCCCCACCCATCAAATCCTGCCCAGCCCCTGAGAGTCAGCTAAACCTGACCTCCCTTAACCACTGGAGTCTGAAGGACCTTCTCCTTCTATGCTTGTAGAACATTTCATTTGACTTTTAAGTAAGTACTCCTTTGTTATTTATGATGTGAGCAATTTGATATATTCTATCTCTTCACCCAAATTATTAACTCCTTGATCACGCCTTCATCTCTTCATATACATTACAGTATCTGACACAGTACCTAATACATAATATTAACTCAAATAATTATCTGCTGACTTGCTTTAATGAAATTGTCTTCTCTCTAATAGTGCAGATATGTGTGTAGGAGCTTTTGCTACCACATGAAATCACATATTTTTAGCACTCTGTTGTAGCTATAGTAAGACAACACAAATATTCAAACTCTGAGTTGGAAAGCTTTGAAAAGAAATAGAATTGCTCTGTTTTGACTGAAAGAAAAGATTCAGGATAAATGAAGATGGCTTTTTACTTAACTTTACAATGATAAATAATAATATCAAATATTGATGTTAGTGAGAGTAGTAACAATACACACCTAAATGATTTTATTTCTTTAAATTTGATTCATTTTTATCTTGATTTAGATTACAAAACAAAGTACTACAGTCAAAACTTACAGTCTTATTTATTTATTCATGAGAGTCAGAGAGAGAGGCAGAGGCAGAGGGAGAAGCAGGCTCCCCAAGGAGCAGGGAGTCCGATGCGGGGCTCGATCCCAGGACCCTGGGATCATGACCTGAGCTGAAGGCAGACGCTTAATTGACTGAGTCACCCAGGGGCCCTACACTCTCATTTATACTATAAATTTTAGAACTCCGCCTCTGTAGAATAGAAATACTACCTACTATCAGTGTCATTCTTACTTTTCTCCCCAAACATGTCAAAGTTCCAGAATTTAAGATCTAGCAAGGAATTCCAACCAACGATCTTATCATAAGCCATTTAGTCACCAAGACAAATGGAATTCTGTGGCTCAATGTTTGCTTTCTCACTCCACTACATATGGAAAATCAACACGAACCTAGAAAAAACCAAGATATCATATTGTCTTTATGTGTAGTTGCATGTTAAAAATGGAGCAGTTCTAAAAGTAAATACTACATTTGTGGGAAAGTATGATGAGCCCACAAAGGAAATGAAGGTTGTTACTATTCAGAGATTTGGGAGAAAAGTGTAAGATATAAGAAGGTGAAGTGGCAGTTAACTATAGATTAGTTTGTCAATTATTAGTAGGAAAAGCTAAATAGTTGTAGTTTTACGAGATTAAGAATTTGTTTTTGTTCTAGCTCTGATCCTTAGCTTATAAACGGGAAGTTTCTGCTGTTATTTTAGCTAAATTTGCCCTTCCAAATGTGTCGCCTCATCATATAACCAGTTTAAATGTTTCACTGCAAATTAGTACAAAAAGGTGAAAAAGCAAAAACCCTTCAGCAGTACACTAACAAAGAAAGACTGGATATGATCTTTCTTCCAGAAGAAGAAAGGCTGAATATTGTCCCCAAAGAAGCAAACTAGAAATTGTATAGAAATCTACATGTGGTACTTGCATATCATCTACATGATACATTAAAATATCTTTCATCTCATACATTTTGGGGTGATTCATTCATATAATGAACTTCTGAATATATTCTTTATGAAAGATACTATTTTGCGGATACGTGGTCTTAATAAGTATGGTGGAGAACCTCAGTTTAACAGCAACTGTGGCCAACAGAAAAAGTTGGTTAAAGCAGGGAATCATAAAAAATAATGCATACATACCTTAAATATTTTGTCCTAACTCAAAACATATAAATGTATATTCATTTTCCAATCTTCTGATGCTGGGCCAATTTTTTCTTCTTTTTTTTTAGTTCAAATCCATCATTTTTCTTTCCAGCGTGAACCATACTCAAAATACATCATCAAAGATTTCCATTTGTGCTCTTTAAAGTGAAAACTTAAAAATATTTGAGAAACAGTATAAGTATATATCTTCCCTAGATGTTTACAACATCTTCCAATTTTTCACAGTTGTCTCGGTTACAATGAGTTTGGCAACAAATTTTCGGTATCTGTATTGCGTTGTTCAAAGCAAAACGTTTTTGTTTGTTTTACATTCATATCCCATTAATTTCCTTAATCTCTGATCAAATTCCCAGAGAAAATATAACTGATAAAGGTTAATCTTCAAAGATACTATCAAAGTTGGCCTTGGACACGTGGAGTGTCATTATAGAGCAGAAACGGGGTCCTGTCTGTTGTCCACAAAGCCTTTACGTAGATAGCAAATCTATCTCCCATTTCATGTTTCTTCCTTCCGTAACGGTAAAATTTCTGGAACACTGGTATTTAGTAAATAACTGTTGAATGAATGAGAGCCCACAGGTAAGTATCTAATCTTCATTGCACATGCATGAAGGTATGTGTCTTCTGCTGATCCTTTTAGCAGGCAACACGATGTACTGAAAAGAGCACAGATAATTGTAGTTAAATGTGGATGCCAACTTGTGTGACTTCTGGTGAGTCATTTAACCTAAGTCTGAATCTCTCACCTGTAATAATAAAGCTAATAATACCAACCTCAGGGAGTTACTATGAAAATTAAATAACATACTGAGAAGGTGTCACAGGTGGGTTTTTCAAGAAGCAGACCCTGAGGTGGAGTTAGAGTGTAGAACGTTTATTAGAATGCTCTTAGGATCAGCACCTGGGGGAGGGTAGAAAAAAAGCAGGATTGGCCATAGGAAAAACTGACCTTTGATATGGGCCCGATAACTGCTTCAGCTGACCCGGCAGGGAGTTTTGACCTGAAACAGGGCCATCAGAATCCCCCCAGGTTTGGCCAAAGTGGCTAGACTTTTATACCTGCCCCTTGATCAGTCACTGGAAGTGGGCCACCTTGGGAAGGGTGTGACCTTAAGCAAGGTGGCTCTGTGCAGCTGAAGAAATCCCTGCAGGGGCTGACAGTTGTGGAAGGCCACTTATAGACAGTTTTCCACTGGCCAGACAACGGACTTTCACCTGCAGAGGATCTAAGCACCCAACTCCATATTCATCACAATGGGCTTGGCCAATAACAGAAAAACCAAAGGTAAGTTCCCTTTCTTTCATTTCCCTCTAGTCATCAGTGCCCCCTCAATCTAGACAGACTACCCACTCTTTTGAGCCTTGTCCCAAGTCACAATCCATGCCACCGTGCCCTCCATTCTCAGAGAAGTTTATCTACTTCTTGGCTTTTTAGCACTGGACACAATGCTAAAGCACACCCTCCCTGAACATTTACTACTTTCCCTACCTCGGCTAAACATGCACTTTGTCCCTCTGCACTCACCAACTTACTGAAAGCACTTACATCTTTTCTTGGATGTAAGGTCAATCGTTTTACAAATGTTTATGTTTTTGCTCATCTGAATAATCTTAATTTCCCTATTTGTATTGCCCATGAGGATCTTTTTTTTTAAATTTTATACATATGATTTTTTAAATTTTTTTATTTTATTATTTTATGTTAATCACCATACATTACATCATTAGTTTTTGATGTAGTGTTCCATGATTCATTGTGGATCTTAAAGAGCAATATTGCCTCTAACGCTTGATAACATCTTACAATATCAGCATATACACCAAGAGGCAGGCATCATCACTGCGGACCCCATCAAATATCTAGTACCCACTCCTTGAAGACCTAAGAGAAATCTACACTTGAACCAACAACTTACAACCAGAGTTCACACTGCAGTCAGTTTCAGAAAATGGAGAATAAATTGAGCTCTTCTGAACTACAAATTTTTCTAAGAACTAAATGTCAGAGTTTTGTGAACTCAGAATGTATCAGGGATTTTAAAAGCCCTGCAGAAGTTAAGGTTGCATAGTTGTAAGGGTGCTTGGGATCTGTTGCCATTTCAGACGTGGGTTGGCTGGTTACCCATAAATGAGAACCCTGTACATGAGCCCGCTCCCCTTCTATACATGGGGCTTTCTCCTTAATGACCTCACGCTAACCCTGTAATCTCCCTTATGGTTTAGTTTTGGGGTTTGAAAAGGAGGGGTGTTTGTTTTGTAATAAAACATTAACTAAAAGAATGAAATTAAGATCATGGAAGGCTTCAGAAAAATCAGAGGATACGAATATTTCAAAAAACTTGCCCATCCCCCTAAAATTGAGACTATGACATCATTAGCTATGTGGGAAAATAAAAATAAAAACCTGATCAAAGTATTCAACTACCATGCTGTTTCTGAAAATAGTCCAGCATGCAGCCATATAAGAGATGGTTTGGGTCTTTCCACAGATAGCAATGACATGACATCATCTTCCTTTCAATGATCACTTTGGTTGGAAGGGAGGAGAGTTCTGCTTGCTCCTGAGTTACTTCTAGTAGGTGGGCTGGTTTAGGACTGTGTTTGCTTCTAATGCAACATTAGACAGTTTTTATAGCGAAGAAAAATCAGAATTTTCAAACAATGCAGTTAAGCATTGAGTTGTAATCCTAGTTGCCTTTGTGTGTGTGTGTGTGTGTGTGTGTGTGTGTGTGTGTGAACATTCTCTATCCTGCCCTAGGAAGAGGAATAGGAGGAAGAAGGGAGGAGGAGAGAGAGAGCACATAAGCAGTGCTACCCCACTTTTATGTGTGGAAGTGTAGCTCATAGCACTTAGCCCCCAGCTTTACTCTCCGGTGGGACCCAGGCTTCAGGCACCAACACTGTGACCAGGTTCACACAGAATTTTCATCCAGCTGCCTTCCTATTGGATCCATTCTGATTTTTCATGCCGGCTTGCGAGTTGTCTAAATAGTTTGCTGGTTTCTTATGAGGTTAAATATATACTTACTATAAAACTCTGTAATTATACTCTTAGGTACTGGAAGTGAAATGAAAACTATTTTCACATAAAAATTTGTACTGGAATATTTATAGTAGCATTATTATAATTGCCAAAACAAGGAAATAGCCCAAAATGTCTTTCAGCTACTTAAAGGATAAACTGT
>NC_138370.1:85694403-85755263 GCF_054177405.1 Leptonychotes weddellii
GGGTACGTGCACCCCAATGTTTATAGCAGCAATGTCCACAATAGCCAAACTATGGAAAGAGCCAAGATGTCTATCAACAGATGAAAGGATAAAGAAGATGTGGTATATATATACAATGGAATATGATGCAGCCATCAAAAAAAAAAACACAAGATCTTGCCATTTGCAACGACGTGGATGGAACTGAAGGGTATTATGCTAAGTGAAGTAAGTCAATCAGAGAAAGACATGTATCATATGACCGCGCTGATATGAGGAAGTCTTAATCTCAGGAAACAAACTGAGGGTTGCTGGAGCAGTGGGGGGTGGGAGGGATGGGGTGGCTGGCTGATAGGCATTAGAGAGGGTATGTGCTATGGTGAGCACTGTGAATTGTGTAAGACTGATGAATCACAGTCCTGTACCTCTGAAACAAATAATATGTTATATGTTAAAAAAAAAAAAAGAAGAAGAAGATAGTAGGAAGGGAAAAATGAAGGGGGCGAAATCAGAGGGGGAGACGAACCATGAGAGACTATGGACTCTGAGAAACAAACTGAGGGTTCTAGAGGTAGGGGAATGGATTAGCCTGGTGATGGGTATTAAAGAGGGCACGTATTGTATGGAGCACTGAGTGTTATATGCAAACAATGAATCAGGGACACTACATCAAAAACTAATGATGTAATGTACAGTGATTAACATAACATGATAAAAAAATTAATTTAAAAAACAATTTAAAAAAAGAAATCTTTGTGTAACCCAAGGTCACAAAGATTTTCTTCTATGTTCTTTAAAATTTGTGTAGTTTTTTACTTCACTTTAAGTTCTATAATCCATTTTTATTTAATTTTTTACATATGGTAGAAAATATGGATCGATTCATTTTTATATATGAATGTGCAATTGTTCCAGCACATGCAGATATACATATACATATTTCTTTACCTACTCTATCCACTTGTTCTACATTGAACTGTTTTTGCACATTTGTAAAAAATCAACTGATCATTTACATGTGGCTCTACTACCAGACCCTCTGTTCTATCCCATTGATTTACACATCTATTCTTTCATCAATATCCTTGGTCTGTTTTTAAAGGAACTTTCACTAGATATGTACATTACTACCATGTTTTTGTGCTGGTCTGGGGCATGGTATAGATCAGAAGAGAAACAATTTTCTAAAGAATGTATTTTCTGAGCCTTAGCTCTCCATTACCATCAAACAATGTCCCTCCAACTGTTTTAGTAAACATGTAGATTCTTCCTTTGGGATCTTACTTTTTTTAATTCAAGTCCTTCCTATTGTTTTGCTATAGAAAAAGCATTAGGATAAAGTTACCCATCTGAAGATGACAATAAAAGGAAACTCCCTTAAGCAAGCTAACCATGGGTCCAAGAGATGCTGTACCATTTTTCTGTATGTCCAGTGGCCCTCAACCACTGCCAAACAGAAACACACAGACATGCACACATACATTTATTGGCTGATCACAAATTCTTCTCCCCACCTTCATTCTGGTATTCTCACTCAACTTTTTTTTCTATAAAATCCTTCTCATCTGGGGGACCTGGGTGGCTCAGTCAATTAAGCATCTGCCTTCGGCTCAGGTCATTATCTCAGGGTCCTGGGATCGAGCCCCTGATTGAGCCCCTCGTTGGCTCCCTGCTCAGCAGGGAGTCTGCTTCTCTCTCTCCCTGTGCTCCTCCCCTGCTCGTGTGCTATTGCTCTCTCTCTCTCAAATAAACACTCTTTAAGAATAAATAAATAAAATCCTCCTCATCTTAAAAATTCTCTATGTCCTATTGTTATTTCCTATCTCAATTTTTAGTTCATCTATCTTTTCTATTAATATATATATAAAGGGGAAAAAAGACACTGAAGTTAAATATATAAAGCATACATTAATTTTTCAGATTTACTGTTAAGTGACATTGATGGAGAATAAAGTATAATAAAAAGTAGATGTCATAGTGCTTTAGAACAAGAAAATAAAAATAAAAAATATTCTAAGAAAGATGGGTCTCTGTCAAAAACCAGAAACCAGAACCACAGTGAGAAGCGCACAGTTGAACTAAACACAAATTTCATTGGAGGTGTAATAGAAAGGACCATCTGGCATCCCATTTTTAATTACATGATAATGAAAAGACCCTGCAATGTGATCCTCCTGAGGTTCCTGGATAGGCTGTTCCCTAAGATAGTCCCAACAAAGGTAATGCGCAGGAATTTGTGTGGAATCTTGAGTAGGAACAAAGGAAGAAGTGTTTCATGGTTATGTATAAATATGTAAATTTAACCATCAAAATCCATCCATGTCTGAGAACTTCTGGGACACCTCAGAACTCTTGCTTTCCCTGCAGCCCTTGATCATGTCAGTATGGCAATAAATCATGTAGTTGCCTATCCAAATTGCCTCATCTATTCTAGTAAGTGGTTGACATTAAAGAAACCATGGACCAGGAATGATGGCACACACTAATCCAGTGTCCTGTTCAAGTTGTCCTGTTAAAGAAGAAATCAGGACACACTGCATCTTGAGTTGGCTTCCTTGCCTTTGTGCTTCTCCAGAGACCTCCAACTGCCCAGAGTGGGGAATACACATGTTGCTTTTTCCTCTTCATGTCACCATAACAGTATCCATCTTGTTTTGTTTTGGAGAAAAAAATTTTTAAGAAAATAAAATATCATGAATGACAATCACTGTGAACACAGGAGCATTTCTTTTCTTTGATTCCTGCCCATACCTAAACATCATCTATGCAGGCAGGTGTAAAGTGATTACTCATTTAATATTCTAATAAAAATGGTGATATTTTCTTGTAACAAATAGAAAAGTAGGCAGAGTGATTTAGTAAAGGAAATACCTTTACTCTGGGGGATCCTATCCCAAGATGACAGGATGATGGGGTATATAGGTAATATAAAATATACCTTAGAGTTGAAAAAAATAGGCCAATACAGGTCAGATCCTACTTGAAAACCATCTGGTTCAATATATCTCTAAAAATCATTTTAATAAATAAGCAGATGGCCCTAAGAAACTGCTTTGTCAATATGATTACAGATAATTTTATTAAATTCTCAATAACAGATATCTACCAGGCCTACTTATGTCAAACATGCTACCATTAATCATCTAAGTTGTAACTGCATTTGTCTCTGGTATTAGAAGAGTTTTTAAATGCTGGCCAAAGTCAGTGTTAAGAATAAGTCAACTGGGGCACCTGGGTGGCTTAGTCGTTAAGCGTCTGCCTTCGGCTCAGGTCATGGTCCCGGGGTCCTGGGATCAAGCCCCACATCAGGCTGCCTACTCAGCTGGAAGCTTGCTTCTCCTCCCCCTCCAACTCCCCCCTACTTGTGTTCCCTGTCTCACTGTGTCTCTCTCTGTCAAATAAATAAAATCTTAAAAAAAAAAAAGTCAACTATCGGAAGATCTAAACCAACATGACTTGAACAAATTTAAAAGAAAGAATGAAAGAACAAAGTATAATATGAAGGGGAAAAACTTAAGTCTATAAGCAAAATAGAAATGGGAAAAATGTTGAAGGAAACCCAAACACCTGGTTTGTATGGCCAATGCTGTTGATGAGAATCTTTAGCCCCACACAGACACCTCTGTCTTCACAGCTGTAATTTGAGAGACAGGAAAGACAATGCTATCTTCACTTTCCTCTCCACCCCACAAGTAAAGAAGTTTTGATTCACAGTCAAGATATTCCATAATAGGGACACCTAGGTGGCTCAGTCATTAAGTGTCCACCTTCGGCTCAGGTCATGATCTCAGAGATCTGGGTATCGAGCCCCACATTGTCATCAGGTTCCTTGCTCAGTGAGGAGTCTGCTTCTCCCTCTCCCCTCTCCCTATGCCCTCACCCTCCTCCCCACCCCCCACTTGTGTTCACACTCTCTCTCTCTCCAATAAATAAATAAAATCTTAAAAAAAAATACTCCATATCTCAGGAAAAATTTGTATCAGGAAGTTAGAATTACTTAAAGAACTGACTAGGCTAATGAAAAAATATATAGAAGATACCTTATAAATATAAAGCCTTATATACACACAGGCTATAACTAGTGGCCATTGTTATAATCATTTTACAGGGAAAAGGTTATTTGGAACATCATAAAGGAGTTAAGATTGTAATTAGGTATACAGTTTATCTTCAATACTAGGGATCATGGACTATGTTCTCCAAATATTAGATAGTTTGTGATATATCTGATGTAATTAAATGGTAGAAATTCAATAGTAATCAGGGTCTTGATTTCCTAATTCTTATTTTGTTAGATTATCTAGCCTTTAATCCTAAGAAAGTTGGGCACTAATGTAATTATAATGATTAAATACAATAAATTAAAATAAATAAGCAGTTAGCACCTATCATTTTGTCACTGTCCCTTCCAAGTTTCTCATTGTCACAGTTTACTATTTAAAAAATCAACTTAATTGAAGTGGAAGATTATGGTCCAGTTGGAAAAATTCAATGCACATTACTTGCCCCAGATCCACTGAGGCAGAAAATTCCAGCCACTCAATTGTCAAAATACTTTTTTAATGTTTTTCCTCTAAAAGTTTCTAGGAACTGCATCCTTTTCAAGAATTCAAAACACCCTGGTACCAATAAAATAAAACTAGCATAAATGTACAAAGTCTGAGAATTGATCTCTCTTTTTCAATAGAGGGTGCTGCATCCCAGATTTGTAAAGAAAACTGGTCTGGACACTGAGATTTCTGGAATTTCCAGCAGGTATAAACACTGAACTAAATATTTTCTTGGTTGCCAAACCAGGAGGAATCCACCTGAAAAGAAAGGGGGAGAATGTTTTCATCAAAGTTGTTGTTGTTTTTTTTTAATTATGCTCTTTCTCATAAAGGAAGATGATACAGCTGGTTCATGATCAATGGAATGTGCATTTTGTGCTGATCTTTAGTGATGTCATCCACTTGTGCTAGGACTAACCATCCCAACTGGGCCTCCTGGATTCTCCAATCCCCATCAGGCCATTCAGCACGTACTCCTATTCTCTCCTGGACTGTTCATTGCCCCTTGCAGATCAACTATTCTCTGAAATGTCACATTCCCCCAGATTATCTTTCCTCATTCCCAGCCAGTTCTGTGAAATAATAGGAAAAAAATGTTTGTGTGTGTGTATATATACATATACATATATATATAAACATATAGGTAAAATAGATGTTTCATATATACATATATAATATGTAATACATGTTCTATTAGATATAACATGTAATACATGTTATATAACATCAGTTATATTAGATTCTTTCCCTGGTTGCTGGCATAGAGCTCCTACAATTTTTATAATTTCCTAAGTGATAAGAACACTGGGAGCATTTTTTTGTTAGACTATTTGTCTTTGGCCCTGGTGCCTGACCCAGGGCTCTAAATGTTTTGTAATTTTCTGGGTGATGGGAGTGTCTTTTGTTCTAATGTGGTGACCCTTGTTGTGTTCCTGGATATCTTCTAGACAGGGGCTGGTCACCAGAAACACCAAGCCATGATTATTAGAAGCCTAGAACTTAGAGCCACTTCCCATCCTCCAGGAAAGGGTAAGGGACTAGAGATTAATTTATGGATTGATCATGCTCGTGTGATGAGGCCTTATAAAAATCCCCTAAGTTGCTGAACACATGGAAGAGTGGGATGGTGTCATGGCTGGTGAGGGCACAGAAGCTCCTCACCCTTCTTCCCATACCTTGCCCTATGCATCTCTTCCACCTGGATGTTCATCTGCACCCTTTGTCATATCCGTTTATAATAAACCAGTAAATGTAAATATTTCCCTGAGTTCTGTGAGCCATTCTAATAAGTTATCAAATGCAAAGAGGGAAAAAATCAGGGGACCTTGACTTACAGCTGATCAGTCAGAAGTACAGGTGATAACTTGGAACTTGTGATTGGCACCTGAAGGTGGGGGAGGTCAATCTTATGGGACTGAGCCCTTAACCTGTGGGATCTGACACTGTCTGAGTAGATGGTGTCAGAATTGAGTTGAATTGTAGGACACTCAGCTGGTGTGAGAGAATTGCTGGTGTGGGGGAAACTCCCACACATTTGGTAACTAGAAATGTCAGAAGTGAAATGTGGTAGTTGTGGGAGAGTAAAGGAAACACGCAGGATTGTTTTTCCTATAGAAGTCCCAGAACTCTTATTCTTACCCCAGGCTTTCCTCAATAACCCACCTCTCCCATCAGCAGTTTCCAGTTAGGAGCAGACCAGCTAGTGAAACTGATTTAAACTAAGATCTAACATTTTGAAGGGACTATTTGTTAATACAAATGGCTCTCTAACCAGTAGGACTTACAGAATTATGGGAGTATGAAGGCTCATCCCAGTATGAGACCATTCCATATACCCCCTAGCCCTTATCCTGTCACTCTTCTATCTGACACCTCCTCTATCAAGATCCTTCTCTTGACCAACAACAAATATTTAAAAGGAGGTAAACTAAGATTCCAAATGCAGTTGATTCCATGGATCAGAGATAAACCTAGTGATACTGTTAGTAGACCTGACATCTAGGCCACTTGAGCATCATGCTCTAATTTCATGTTACCCAAGTGTGGTCCACAGACCAGCAACATCAACATCTCCTGGGAGCTTGTTAAATGTGCATATTCTCTGGGCTCCATCTTAGGCCCACTAAATCTCCAAGGATTTGCAGACACAGTAACGTTTGAGAAGCTGCTGTAATTTAGAGAGCTGAACATCACCAGAAAGTTTTTAACAGGTGATATGTGGTTGCACTAAGTGTGTAAGCTGATTTCCTTCTCTTTTTATGAGCAGGAATCATGGGGATATCTGCAGAGCACCTTTGTTCCTATCTAGTCCATATGAAGTAATGGGAGAAGAATGTCCTGGCAGTAGGAATAGCCAAGGCTGGAAGCAAGCTTTGCTCTGTTACCCTCATCTGTTCTCAGCTGCTTTCAGACTTCAAAAATGAACTTTCTGGTTTCAACATTCACACCATGTTATAGTCATTATGGCAGAATGAGATCTGGACTCCACATAGGCACTGTATTGACAGACACCCCGGCTATGCATTCTGTTACAAAGCCAAAACCAAAGTTAAAGGACATTCAACATAATTGCTCCAAATGATAAAAATACCTAGACATAATTCTTTGATGGACCTTTCTATTGCAAAGATGGAGAGAATCTTGTTATCCATAGCAACTGTCAGATAATTTTGTCATGTTCATCTTATATTTCGGGAGATAGAAAAGTGAGGATGAGAGGTGTAAAATGAACATACTGGTAATGCATATAAGCCAGCCACATCACCTGGGATGAAAAAACCGTCAAGTGCTCCCCAAATATGGAATAAAACCAAGTGTCATGTTTGATTTGTGTGCCTATGAAAATGCATTTCTTTCATTTCTAAGGACGATGTAAGCCATGAAAGCTGGTGATATGCCAACAGTCAGGGTTCTAGCCTCCAGACCCACATTTAGGGACAAGGAAAAATACTTCCTGTGACTTCAACAGCTCAGTCTAGTGGAAGAACTGTATGTGTTCTCCCTAAAACTCTCCAAGCTAGCCTAATGTAAATATAGAATAGCGTGTACTATGTGTTTCTGCATAAGTTTTCAATGAGTAGGAAAGGGCCCATAATGGAGAATGTGTAAGGGAGATCAAAAAATTATTTAAAAAGTAAAACAAAACACATTCTATCCCAGCAGAAATAGTAACCTGATCAAAACCACATCCTAGTAAAATATTTTGCCAGCATCCTCTGTGTATTGAGTACCTTTTTTCCCTTTGGGTTTTCTCATTAGAAATGAAAATATTATATGTGGATTTTTCCCCAAGAATTTCCTCATTGGCCTTTTCCCACTAGTTTTGGTGTCCTAGTGAAATTAAGAGAAAACAACTGTGGTAAAGAAATAACGGTAACTGTGGTAAAGAAATATACATAGACACCACAAGAGCATACATCAACCCAGGCCTATGTCCCTAAGGCTGGCAATAATATCAGGAAAGGTGCATTGAAAAAAAATCGGGCACCAGAGTCCATGAAAACTTGGTCTGTATAACATTTGGTTTTCATGAAAACCTATCTTTCTAATTTCCCAACTCTAGCTCTACTGTAATTACTTCTTGCACAGCTCTTAAACTGCTATATATACCTTGATGTTACCATGTGTATAAGGACATTCACTGGGCAAGGATCATGTCTTTTAAATTCTTCCCACTGCCACAATTCAGAGTTCGGGACTGTGCACACAAAAGCACTCAATGAGCACTCATTTTCTAAAAATAAATGAAACTCATAACTTTTTGAGGCAAAAAGAAAAGTTAAATGGTTCTTTGGGTAGAGACAGAGGGTTAAGTACAGTGAAGCAATAAAAATATTGCTGCCCAATGAACAGCATGCTCAGTCCATATAATTTAACTGTATGCTGGTACATGAGGCATAGTGAGAGGAAATTCTTGGCCTAAGCTACCTCAGGCCCTGGACCCTACTGACAGCCAGGGAGAGGGGAGAGGTGGCCTTCGCCCTTACCCTTGTTGGCTTTCACCTGGCCAGAGGAGGTGCCGAAAGTCAGGCCTGGATTGCTAATCCTTTCCTTGGGCCCCCCAGAACCACAGGGTAAGCTTCCTCTCATATTCATTATATTCATTTGTCAACAACCCTGAAAATTTTGGATAAAGACAGATGGGAGTAGGGAAAAGATGAGAAAGAGAGAGAGAGAGAAGGGACTGGACCTCATCCACCAACACACAACATAGCCCAGATCTACCAATTTGGTTTAAGAGATTTAGCTGAAGCTGCATTGTCCTCATTAATGCCATCAAGAAATTTCAGCCTTAGGCAGCCTTTATCTTCATGGCTTTTTCCTTAACTATAATATCCTGTTACTATTTTATTTTACATGCCAATTCTTCATGATTTCCTGAGCTGTCTCAGGAAAATGCTATGTTACAACACCACAGAAGACATTAAACTTAATAGAAAGTCATCTAACATTTTGACCCTTCATTTTCACCATGAAGCTTTCTTATCCAATCCCAAAAGAAGCAGTGGATAAGGTAACAATGTTTACTTTCGCCACTTCTTTGAAATTTGAAAATGATTTAAACTTATCCTCTGCTTATATTGGGGGAAAATTGTAAGTAAAGTTCTAAAGTAACTTCATTTGGCAGTGAATTTTCAAAATAAGCAATGATCGTAGAGCCATGATCAACTTCAGATAGATGTGTGTAAGTGCTTCCCAGAAGGTTGACTACCTCCGGCACTGCTGATTCAGGAGGGGACCGCCCATGAGTCTCCTTTGGCAATGAGCAGCCGCATGTAGTCAGAAGTACATAAAAGGAAAAAGTGAAAACACCCTCTGTTGTGCCAAAAGCTTGTCTCAGTATCTCCTCTGTGGGGCACCACCATGTTTTCTAGAGTCTGGACCCTACCTATTTTGCTATCTCAGTAATGAAAACGTCTTGCTATTGCCGCCTGTCCTCTAGACTTCACCATTTTGCATTCTAACCTATGACATCCAGTACTTCCTTACTCTATGAATTCAAACTCCTTCCCTTAGTCTGTCTAGAATCAAAGCAAACCAGGCCCCTCCTCCCAATTCATACTCTTCGTCCTGTTCGCCATACCTATTTCTGGCCCACTGCTGCTCCACTCCACTGGTTTTGATCAGGTTACTATTTCTGCTTCTGTAAGAAGATTTGGCATCAGTTAGCCTACTGTAAGGACTGGTGCTCCCCAAACAAAAGACATGGCATGCTTTAAGAGTCTATATATATATACACACACACACTCCGATATTAATGAAAATACGGTGTCACTGCTAGAATTTCTCCAAAGAGGAATTTGTGGTGAAAAGCCTTAGGGGGCAAGAAAGACAAAAACATGGGCTTTCACTACATTAGGCACATCTCCTTGACCGAAGGGAGGCTGCAACTCAGCCATGCAGCAGGCTTAGGGGTAGTGAATCCTCCACTCTCTGCTCAGCTCCATCTTCGTGACCACCAACGACCAGTGGAATTCCTTGAGAGGCTAACCCCCGTCACCAGCTGAGCTTGGCACAGAGCCCATTTTCTGCTCCACTTGCAAATACCTTCTTAAACCACCTTATATGAACAGTTCAGTTCTCAGGCTACTCTAGCACAGCTGTGGCCAGCTGTGAGCAGCCTCCAGCCCAGTCGTGGATTATGTATCAGATGATTCTTGTCCACTGAAAATACTAGAAACAACAAGGAATACATCAGACTGCTGAGAAACTGGATCCACCAAGAGAGACCAAAAGAAAGCTATGACATTTGAGGAACAGGCAAACACTTCCCCCTGCAAGTATTTGCTGAAACAGGTATATTATGAGGAAATTAATCCCTGGATTCCCAGACACGCATTTATTTTCTGGTTCCTTTGTTTTTAATTTTGTTTCTTTCTGGTGGGAGGTAGTTTCAGAGAAGGAGAAAGTCTCTCATACTTTACCCAGTACATTTTCTTTTCTTCTCTGTCAGATGGCAAAAACAACTTTGGATACTCTACCCGCATGTTGTCACAGTTCTGAATTTGGAAACCAATGTAACTGTGGCCAGACGGGACGAAGAACAGAGGCTCCATGCAGTATGATGAGTAACACCTTTTAAAACTCAGAACACTGACCAACATTTGAGAACGAACTTGGTCCAACCAAATATTTCCATATATAAGGGTAGGCAATTACAATTTGAATTGTTGTTATTAGACAGATGATTTAAACACCACACAGTAGCTGGATGTTTTTAACGTAAAGGCAACGTAAGAGCATTACCATGTGAGCGTGATTAACCTCTTCAGAACGCTTCTTGGCAGAGCTTTCCGACGGCCTTCACTGCGTTTCTGTCATTCTTTCCCTCCTGCTGCTCTGGGTCTTCCCACACTCAGTGAGTGGAACATTGGGATCATTTTTAAAGTGGGTGAGGGAAGAGACTGAGAAAAAGAACTACGTGAAGAACAGGATTACCGTCTAGTAGTAATAAGTATTTGACTTGAGAAGCGTCTAACAGTCAATCTCAGCTACCTGGACAGACACGTAACTGCGGTGCTATTTCGTTCACATACAAGATCTTTGCAAAGTACACTCGGCCTTCAACTATGAAAAGCGGCATGTGCCTCAGTTTGAGTCACTCTTCCCCAGTGTACTCACGTCTAATAAAGTTTTCCTTTTCAAAGAGCTAAGTGAATGCCTGCATCTTGTCTCTCTACTTGCTAATTATTTAAAGAGATGATTCAATGCCATGGTTGAAAATGTAAGAAGATTTTATTACCGAGGGTCCATATTCAGACCATGGCAAAACAGTTTACTTCATGATACTTCTTAAAATTCTTTTCCCACTGACAAATTTGGCCCTTTCACAGAGGCAGGATCAGTGAGCTTCTGGAAGGAGAAAGCCTCGGGTTTGCCAAGAGTCTCCCCTGCTAGGCTGATGACACCTATTAAAACTCCAGAAAGGAAAATCCTCCGGAGGTCAGGCAGCAGGAGTTGCCGTCCCAGGTCCCGACTGTTTCTCAATTTAAAATGAGTCAGGCAATGGCGCAACAGCATTCTGGGTGCCGGAAGGAGCCTCAATCGTTTTGCAACTTTAAAGGCATCCTTATGAAGGCAACGGGTCATGCAAAGGTGATGCTACTGTTTCTGTGAAATTTCAGTGGGACCCAAAGCAAACTACAAATCCACTCGGCACTCGTCTTTTTCTAATACCAGCCTCTGCCCACCGTGTGTCTCTGAGCATTAAGAGACGTGCATCTCAGAAACGAGTTGGGAAGAATAGGTTTCGCTGAAGCCATGCTCATTCTGGATTTAAAATTATCAACATGCAGCACTTGGGGCTGAGAACAGAGTGAGAGTCGTCTGTGGCAGAAATTGCTATAGTTGCCCCTCACTATTTTTTTGCTTCCTATGGTCATAGAACTCCTGAGCTAGTTAGGTGTTTGACCACCTGGAATAAATAAAGACTCCTTTTCCCACCCAGCCTCTTTTCGTTTGTCCAAATTCTGGCCGGAGGGGTATAAATAGAAGTGATACATGTATGAGCAACTTATGGTAAATATCTTAAAGGGAGAGAATAGAGGTATCTCCCTCCTTCTCCTTCTTCCTGCTACCTGAAAAGTAACATGATGGTCAGAGCTGAAGCAGCCTTCTTGGTGACCTTGAGAAGAGAGGTCACCGAGCTGGGGGTGGGAGGGGGGGACCAAATCCCTGAGGGCTTTGTGGAGCACAGCCTTGCTAATGGCCATGGACTTTTTCCTCCAGACATACAATGGAGACATAAACTATCTCATTTTGAGTTTTCCTGTTACTTTAAACCAACTCTTTTCCCAATATATCATGCAACACATTTTTACAGTGTCTTAGCTCAAAATGTTTCCAGATGCAGTTTGTTTTTGTTTTTTTAAATATCTCCATAGATTTAAAAAGGGAAAAAAAGGAAAGGAAAGGAAAGGAAAGGAAAGGAAAGGAAAGGAAAGGAAAGGAAAGGAAAGGACAAAACGCTAAGGCTGCCATTATAAGAGTTTCCTGCATATTTATTTCCAAGCAGAAGAAAACTAGAGAGTTTTTTCCTCTCCCTTGTTTGACCATTTATTCTCATACCACATCCTATTTCACTTCTCTCACCCAGTGTATACCCTGGAGATAGGATGAATTCTTCAGCAGACAGTTCTAACATGTACAAAAAATGAAGTGTTTATAGAGCTTTAGAGATCTTTGAAAACACTTTTCTGAGAACAGCCATTTTAGTACTACAAGGCTTTTGATCAATTTGTGGGATCAAACTCTCAGCTTCTGAACTTAGTAGGAACTTATTGAATTAAAAAAAAAACACATCTAAATTGTAGTCAGTATTCTCTAAATGTGTTCATTCATGTGAGAAGCTACTGCTGTGGAAAGTTATTTATAGTCAAATGAAGTTCCTTGTTTTTGTGCATCCTACACACACACACACACACACACACACACATACACACATACACATACATATAAATGTGAGCTTTATGAGGTCAGGAATAGAGTGATTCACTCAATAACTAATTGCAAATCAGTGCAAAACAAGTTTTTTTTTGTTTTTTTAAAGATTTTATTTATTTATTTGACAGAGAGATAGCAAGAGCAGGAACACAAGCAGGGGGAGTGGGAGAGAGAGAGAAGCAGGCTTCCTGCCAAGCAGGGAGCCCGATGTGGGACTCGATCCCAGGACCCTGGGATCATGACCTGAGCCGAAGGCAGACGCTTAATGACTGAGCCACCCAGGCGCCCCAAAACAAGTTTTTTTAAATCAGTGCAAAGCTTCCTGGACTGTTATTTTTATTCACTTCCATATCTCTTCCATCTTCCTTCTATATCTGGATTGATGGCTGGAAGGAAAAGGAGAAAGACTCTGAAGACAAAAAGTATTGGGATAATTAAAGTAGAGAGGTCCACTCAATAAAACATGAGATCTACATCCTCCATTCAAAGGAACTCCACCAGATATGAAATAGTCTCTTCCCTGCTAGAATCACACACCTAATTTTATTATTCCACCAATAATTCTGCATTGATCTTGTCATAGACTTGCTGTAAACCTTCCCTATTTGGCAACTGGTTCACCATGGCACCATTTTTTAATGGTAGAACAGTTGAAAAGGGACTGGGTTTTGAAGTCAGGGAGGCATGGGGTTAATGCTCTTTCAACACTTAGCTAAAAAGTGAATTCCCCCTCTAATTCTCTCCCTCTTTTTTCTTCCTGATAAGCAGAGATGATAATGTTAAGTAACCCACAAATTATTGCAAGGATTAAATAAAATACTAGGACAGTGTGTGGCACATGGCAACACCCAACGTAGCAATGATGATGGTAGTTGTGGTTATGAGTTCTTATGTTTGCTGTCACAGGGCTTCTCTGGGATATGCCTGGCTGATGCCCCTGGGTGGATGAATAGGCACATAGCAGGTCAACTCTCGAGATCTCCCTCCTTCATCTGAAAACTAAAGACTTGGACCAAATAATTTCTAGGAACTGTCTAACTCTAATATGTGATTAGTCTGCTATTACAACTCTTTGTTAAAATAATTGGGAAAAATATTAAATACATATTTCTTTTTTCTTAATCTGAATTTAGGGGAATAGCATATTTGTATTGGGTATTTCTCACTGTGACTCACTTGTTGGATAACTTTTGTCAAGTCTAAATATATTAAACTTCATACTCCACATTTATCAAATAATTGGGAATCCTATGATTCACATAACCAACAGGGGTATTGAGAAAACCATTTAACAAATGCAGAAGGAACTCGTGCAAAAAAACATTGAGCTTATTGTTAAAATTATATTATTCTCTGAAATTATTTTATAAATTTAACATGTAATACAATTCTCTTGTGAAAATTATTTTTGACCTAAGGTTACTCACTATCTATGTCAAAGATTTTAATCCATGGTGCTGTATGAAGTAAGTGTGAGATAAGAGAAAATATGTATGTTCATCTCTGTCCCCCACTCATGGCACAGAGCTACTAAAAACCTTGTAACTTCCTAAGTGACAAGTGACAAGGAACACCTTTTGTTCTAATATTTGGTCTTTAACCCTGGTTCCCGACACAGGCTCCTGAACCCCAAGTAATTTTCTGGGTAATAAGAGTATCTCTTCCTGGATGAGGGGGGCTCACCAGAAACACCAAGCCATGATTAGAAGCTTGGAACTTTCAGCCCCACCCCCCATTCTCTTGAGAGAATAAGCCTCTATAAAATCCCAAAACTACAGAGCTCAGAGAGCTTCCAGGTTGGTGGACACATCCACACCAAGAAGGTGCCCCATCCCGACTCCACAGGGACAGAAGCTCCTGCACTTGGGACCCTTCCATACCCTGCCTTATACATCTCTTCATGTGACTATTCATCTGTCCCCGTTGTCATATCCTTTAATAAACTGGTAAAGGTAAGTAAGTTTTTCCCTAAATTCTGTAAGCTACTCTAGCAGATTAATCAAACTCAAGGAGGGGTCATTGGAATCTCTGATTTAGAGCTGGTTGGTCAGAAGCAAAGGTGATTAACACTAATCTCCAGGTAGATAGTGTTAGAGTTGTGTTAAATTGTAGGATACCCAGCTGATGTCACAGAAAATGGCTCACCGGTGTGGGGGAAAAACCTCTACACATGCGGTGACCAGAAAGCTCAGAAGTGAAGTTTTCTGTGTGAGTAATAAAGGAGACACATAGGGAAGAGAATCACAGTGGGAAAAAACTGGGTTGTTTTTCCATTTCAATAAGTATATAACCTGAGATTCTAAAGTATTTTTTCCTAGACGAAGCATAGAATATGCTAAAGACTTTTACATTAAAGTCATGAGATTATTGGAAGCATAGACAATGAACAGGAAACATTTTGCTTAAACTATGGCATATAGAAACTTAAGTGACTTTTCTATCATCTGCGTCAGAAAACAAATCACATTGCACATGGTTCCATAAGAGCAGGATACTTTATCCTTTGAAACATCTGGCGTCCAACTTGCCACACTAAAACCGCCTAAAATAGCATGGCTTGCTTCTTAACTATAAAAGTCGTGACTCAAACCCAAATCCCTGGGGTGCTTGTTGCCCCTGAAATACATGAAGACTGAATGCTCAGAGTAAGTGCAAAAAAAATTAGTTCTGAAACTTTTGGACAAATAAGGAGAATCACGCTGAACAGAGACTAAATTGGATTGGAACATATGTTTGGTCTATGCAGCCAAAGTACACAATCAAGTATAACAAAACAAAAGCTTGATACCAAACTTGCCAGGGAAACTTGTTTTGTCATTCTGAAATCTGCTCTACTTTAAACAAATCTTCCCAAATCAAAAACAAATATCTAATCACATACTATGTTATTGGTCTTGGTTCGCTGCACTGATTGTAAAGGTAAAGAATGAGTCTATTATTTAGAGAAAAATCCTCATTAATTAAATTTAGTTTCTAGGTGATAATTAAATGTATCTGAGATAAGTACATATCTATACTATATCCTGTAAGACATATTTATCAAATTATAGAAATCAATCAATAAGACAATCTTTTTACATATGCAACACTGAGGCAGCCATACTGAAAGACAAAAATGCGAGGCTTCTGTCCTCATGACTCCTGCCTAATTAATTGAGCAGTTATCAATATTTCCAAAACCCAAGTCAAAAAGCTTAGTAAGAATGCAATAATTTAATATCATTGACTGTAAATTTCAGTTTCAAGTTCAATTGATTCAAATAACATCATTCTGAAATTAATTTATATACTCAGAAATACCCCCAAGCCTTATGATCACCACTCAAAATTTCTACCACATGTAGAACCGCTTTTTCTGTTCCTAGAACTACCTCTTCCGGGAAGTGGCTTCTATTTCCAATTTAAAGCTGGATCTTTATCTTCAGCCCATTTTTTCTAGCCCCCATCTTGGTCTAGCTCTTGCCCTTCCCACTTTACCAAAATCCCAGTCCATTCTTTGAGTCCTTCTTCCAATTTCCTTCAAAGGTCAGACCCTAGTATCAAGGCCACATTTATAACATCTTTAACATCATCTTTGTAATGGTACCAACATTACAAAGTTTATATCCAAATATATTTTATAAAATCTATACAAATTCACATATATTTCTTTTAAATACACATGTATAAACCTTTCAAAATGCTAGACTTTTAAGAAGTTACATCTTTTACATTTAGAAAAGAAGAAAAACAATGAGGTGTATAGTTTTCTTAGCTGGAAAACATTCTAAAGGAACTTTTAGGTGCTTCTTTCAAAAAATACCTTTTTAGTATTTGTCTACAAGACAGCACATGAAATACAAGATCTTCACTCTTTCGGCCCAACCTACCTCTCCAGACGTCCTTTTTCACCAATCCTACACCCTTTTCCCACTCTCCCAACCTAACCCCATAATCTACTTGAAGAATAACTATATATGTTTCAAAGTCAAGCTTAAGTATCACCTCTTCCCTGTAAGAGTCAACTGATTTCTTGGGGCGCCTGGGTGGCTCAGTCAGTTAAGCGTCTGCCTTCGGCTCAAGTCATGATCCCAGGGTCCTGGGATCGAGCCCTGCATCAGGCTCCCTGCTCCATGGGAAGCCTCCTTCTCCCTCTCCCACTCGCCCTGCTTGTGTTCCCTCTCTCGCTGTGTCTCTCTCTGTGTCAAATAAATAAATAAAATCTTTAAAAAAAAAAAGAATCAACTGATTTCCCCAAGTGGAGTAAGCCCCATTTTATGCCCTCACTGATACCTATTCAGACTTCTATCATGGCACCTATTATAGCAGGATACATATAGTACGGCAGTCTGGAACTCTTCCAGAATTGTTCTTCCCATCTCTATCCATGTAGCTATTCCAAGAGGAGCCAAATTCTTACATGACCCTCTCCCAATGGCCACACTTGGCTGATTTAGAATTGGACCCCTGGCCTAAGCCAGGATGATCAGAGAACATCTCAAGAATTCTTTAAACTGAAGCTTCAAGGGGCATCTGGGTGGCTCAGTTGGTTGAGCGACCGACTCTTGATCTCAGCTCAGGTCTTGATCCCGTGTTATATGAGTTCAAGCCCCTCATTGGTAACTGAAGGTTTGAACGTTAGTGAATCCCTCTCTTTTGTGGAAGTCATAGACTTGATAGCCAAGAGTTGCAAAAGTGAGTTCACGACCACGGAGAATAAATCTGACCTACAATGAGGGACAAGGAAGCTGTAACTCTAAAGAACCCACAGAGGTGAAGGAGAGAAAGTCAGTCCTAGGATAAATTACTGCTGCCAGCCCTCCCCAAGGCTTGGCCGCATCCCTGTCTTTTCATGCTTTGTTTGTTGTTAACTTCACTGGATTCTGTAAGCTAATAAATTTCCCATTTTTCTTAAAATAGTTTGAGTCTCTGTCACATGCAACCCAAAGAGTTTTAGCTATATATTTGCCCTTTTTGTTTCCATACGCCTGTTTCCCTTCAAGAGATTGCAAGCTTCTGGAATGCATGGGACATATGTTATTCATCCCCAGTGCTAAGCATGACTCAGGGTACAGAGTAGCCACCAAATGAATAAATAAATGAGAGAATGAATGATTTAAGTGAGTATTCCATGAATTAATGAATCTAGACTAATAGCTAATTACTCTATTCAAAAGCAACCTAGATTTTTGCTCTGGCCATAACTGGTGCACTGTCACTGTTTTAGGTCCTAAGGTAACAAATTTAGGCACATAATCAATCTAAAAAGGAAGATGGAATAGAAAACATATACAAAGATAAACACATAAACATAATTAGCCGTGGAAATAGCTACTTATCTTGTTTATTACTGTTTAAATAACAATTTATAGTAGGTAAAAGAAAAAGTCAACATCCTTTCTAAGCTTACCACAATTTTAAACCTAGGGGCCATCATCATATGAAGCGTATATTAAGTAAAAATTTCTCTCTCTTTTTTCCTGTTTGGAACTTAATATCTATGTTAATACATTTCACAGAGATCTTTAGAGACACAATAATTATAATACCAAGGAAAACTTTAAAATATGATACAAATGTCCTTGTAAAGACATTTCATGATATCACTCCTTTCAAAAGTAACAAAATGTTTCCTACACAAAGATAAATTTTTAAGAGAATAAAAGGGAGATTGAATGAAGATAGTCTGGTTGGCTTCTATTCTTCTCCCACCTATATATATATATATATATATATATAATTGGTGGTAGGAGTGGCCTGGGTCTCACAATGCTGCAAGATGACTAATAATATATAAACCACATAAACCACCCACCATGAGCTGTTCATCCATTCACTTTAATGTGAGAGAAAAACAAAGATGGTTTTAGGCCTCCAAACTTCACAAGGACATATAGTACTCTGAGATTTTCACTTCGCTTCTGCTTTTGTCTTACATTCCTGAATTCTAGACTCCGCCAACACCAGATGGATTTTTCAAGTTTCCTGAGGTCTAAACTCCAAGCCCACAGGAAATACTGTGAGCAGCTTCGGGGTTTGAGATGCCGAAAGACCTCTCAGGGGCTTACAAACAACCACTTTGTGTCAAATCAGCTTGATTTAGTTGGCAAGAAACTCACCATGCAGCTGTAGGGAGGTACACGGACAGTCCCTTAGCTACCGTAGCCATCAGCCAACTATTCTCTCTCAGAAAGGATTAATCAAATTCACCAATGTTTACTCCTTAAGGTCTTATTTCAAAATTATTAATGTTAAGTTTCTGAGACCTCTAAGAAGAGATTTTATAGAAACTTCTGTAACCTGCTTAAACATTCAATCACAGCGTCAGGAAATCTTGGTTTCTAGATTAAATCCCTCATGTTTCAACCAAAGTCCTTTTCCATGTTCTCTTTTGAGGGGAGATAAAGTACAAATAGTCACACTCTTCTGAGTAACAGCACTCCTCATACTTGAAGATAGTTCTCCCACTTACTATCTTCAAAGGCTTACATTATGATCAAATGACCATCTGTGTGATTCTCCTCAAAACCATTTCCAAATTCTTCTTCATAAATTGTGAAGTCCTAATCTGTACGTAATAATCAACAGAAGCACTTCATAATTTCCTTAATCAAGGTCATCTGAGTCACAATTTAGCTGCAGAACCTTTGAAGAGTGCTTTCTCTTCAACATATATATCTTCATACTGCACATTCAGTTTTGATTAGCACACAAAGGAGTGTCCAGAAAAAGTCATCCATGCTCACTGTTTCCTCTCCCTACCTTACACCTCAACCCAGGATAATCTGATTTTGCTCACACAACTAAAATTGTTCTTGCCAGGATCTGAGTTGACAAATCCAATGAAGATTTTTTTGGTTCATACCTTAGACTTCTTGGCAGTGTTTGACAACATGCTCCCTTCTGCCTTGGTGACATCACTTCTTATTCTAGTTCTCAAGAAGCACCTAAGTTTCCTTCAAGATTCCTCCTAGTCTTTTTTTTTTTTTAAGATTTTATTCATTTATTTGACAGAGAGAGAGAGAGAGATAGTGAAAGAGAGAGAGAGCACAAGCAGGGGGGAGCGGCAGGCAGAGGGAGAGGGAGAAGCAAGTTCCCTGCTGAGCAAGGAGCCTGACATGGGGCTAGAGCCCAGGACCCGGAACCACACCGGAGCCGAAGGCAGACGCCCAACCACTCAAGCCACACAGGTGCCCCCTCCTTGTCTTTTAAATGTTCATTATCCCCATGGTTCTAATCCAGGCACCCCAGCCTCTTCTCAACCGTATCTGCTGTCCCTGGGCCAGCGCTCTTTATTCCCACAACTTCAGTAACACCTATGTACCAGTGGGCATTATATCAATGTCTGGTTGTATTTTAGTTACTAGCATCATTTCCCATCTGTATCAATCCCAGGACCCTATCTATAAATCTTGTCTCTTTTGAGGGAATGTAGTGGCTTACCTAAAATAATATACTAATATTATTCACATATACATTATATATACACACACACATAAATACACACATATATACACATATATATGTATGTATAAAATATATGTATAACATCTTGCATTTCCTTATGATTACATTAGTAGTATGTGCTCATTGCAAAAACTCCAAATGTTTGAATCACTTAATAAATAAATATTTTTCCAAAATTCTTTGACTTAAAAAAAAGAACTATAAGTCTCTTTATCCTTTAAAATCTACTCTCCACACAAGAATAATATTAGTAGTGTAATATTAATAGTGCTATGTTTTCCCCAATTTTTACCTATTTTGATCTCTTCATCATTATATGTATACTTCCCATATAGGTTTCTTTTTTTTTTTTTTTAACAAAAGTGGGATTATGCTATACCTATAGGACTTCAACATGGTTTTTCATTTAACATATCATGAATGTATTTCCAGGGCAGTGTTTACAGATTTGATTCATCTTTTCTTTTTAAGATTTATTTATTTATTTTGAAGAAAGGAGGGGGGGCAAGGAGCAGAAAGAGAGAGAGAGAATCCTCTAGCAGACTCCCTGCTGAGCACGGAGCCCGATGCAAGGCTCCATCTCACCACCCTGAGATCATGACCTGAGCTGAAATCAAGAGTTTGACTGAGCCAACCAGGCACCCATTGACTCATCTTTGTAAGGCAAACTAATAAATTTCCATAGTATGAATGTATTATAAATTTAAACATTCTTTATTTATGACCTTTAGGTTTATAGACACTTTTTCATAGAGTTTTGGATGGTAAAAGAAGACCTCATAAGCCAAGGGCCAGGGCTCCCTATGCTGCCATGTTCCTGCATGAAATTTTAAGGATTCTAAGAATTCTAAGTTCAAATGTACTTTCCTAGTCATTATGAAAGTGCATATGTCAAAGTAGGAGAACAGAACATATTTTACTTAACATTCTACTGGTTTATAAAATATAATTTTAAAATATTTAGACATATGAGATGTGGACCTCCATTCATATTTTTACACTGGGCCCCACAAATGTTAGGGGAGCCCTGAAATGTACAAATCATTTGATAATACTAAACAAGGTAAAAAAGAAAGAAAGAAAGAGAAAAAGGAAAGGGAATCACAAATAACATTAAGAATGAAAAGTGGACAACATTATTAAATAGAACAGAAATTAAAGAGAATACTAAAAGCCTGTTATTTAGACAAAATAGGTAACTTCATAGAAAATCATACTTTATCAAAACTGTCTTATGTTTAAAAAGAAAGCTCAAATAGACCTATATCATTAAATAAATGGAGCAAAAAAATAAAAGAGTAAGTAAAAATTTACCATGAAGTAAAAATAAAATAACTGGGATCAAATAGTTTTACAAGTTCTACTAAAACATTCAAGAAACTGGTAAGGCCAATATTATACAAACTTTTTCAGAAAAAATAAAAAACAAATTTTCAATTCATTTTATGACACTGTTACACTCTTGTTTCCAAAACTAAAGAAGGACATATAAAGAAGGAATATTATAGACTAATTTAACATCTAAATATTGATGCAAAATGCTGAACCAAATATTGGCAAGCCAAATTCAGTAATTAATAAAAATGATGTGTTATACCAAGTTTAGTTTACCCCAGAAGTGCTAGAATGATTTGTCATTAGAAATTCTATCAATAAAACTCATTACTTTAATGGATTTACTTTAATGAGGAAAAAGGTGTGACCATCACAATAGATAGAGGAAAAGCATTCAATAAAATGCAAATTTGGTTCATAATAGAAACTAAGAATGGAAGGATATTTCCTTAAAGACATAATGATAAGAAAGAAAGAAAGAAAGAAAGAAAGAAAGAAAGAAAGAAAGAAAGAAAGAAGAGAGAAAGAAAGGGAAAGAAAGAAAAAGAGAGAAAGAAAGAAGAAAAGAAAAAATTTCAGCAAAAGTTATATTTAATGATGAAACATTAGAAGTATTCCCACTCAGATAAGGAATAAGTAAAGGGGAAAATGAAGGGTTAATTCCTAGCAGAGGAATAACTGAGCCATAGGAAATGAGTATTTTTAATTTTAATATATACTACTAAATGACCTCCCAAAAGTTTTTGCTATTACAACCCCCACTATCAATATATGCATGCCCACTTCCTCACACTTCTATAAGCATTGAGTGTTTTTTTTATAAGCATTGAGTGTTATTGCCAACTGATAAAAAAGAAAAATTTCATTTTAGCTTTGTAAAGTGCCTATCCATGTCCTTTGTAGAGCCTTACTTATACTTTAAGTTGGGTTGGGGGGGGGGTTGGTTTTTTTTTTTTTTTTTTTACTTTCAGTTGTTTTAGCATACTGTTATTACCGAATTTGTGTGTGTTTGGGGGTGAGGGAGGTAGTAACTGAGAGAGGTTGCTAGCAGTCTTAACTGAGCCCAGTGGTTGCAGTCAAAAAAGTAAAGTGTCTTGATAATAACTTGACCAAAAGGAGAAAACAAACCTGTGTAGTACAACACTGTTATCTGTCCCAGAAACTGAGCCAGGAAATGCTTATCTCTGACTGTTGTCCTCTTCCAGCCACCAAGCCTTTTGAGAGGCTTCACAATAGATGACACAGTGAGATGGCTCTTGTGTTCCCAACCATGGAACTCTCACAACCACAGGGGAAGCCTTCTAAGATCCCAACCTGAGATGCTGCCCTCCAGCGATGGCCCTCAGGTGAATGTGTATAGTACAATTTCTAATGTCTCAAGTCTAGAGGTTTACTCACCATCATATGCACTCTCCATGCTGCCAGAATCTATGAAAACCCAGTGATAAGAAAATCAGAGTCAAATTCTCTTAGGATGCTGTTCTAAGTCTTTCTCCCAGAAAAGATGCCCTTCTCTGGATGGATAAGGTTGCACAGAAACCCATTCTGTGACCACAGACTCAGCATGGAAGTTTGTAACCTTCAGCTTTGCTCAAATCACCGGGAAGAGGAGGGCTCAGATGCATTCCAGAGTTGCATGACTTTTGAAACCCTTCCCAGCAGCTGGCTGCTCTTATTTGTGTTCTCCTTCACGGATAACCTTAGCCCTTCCTCTCTGAGCCTGGGTTTAAGGTTTAAGAATGCAAGTGAAGAGGTCTTTAGATTCAGATAGTCCTAAACTAAAAACCAGCTCCTTCTGCATAGAGGCTGTGTGAGCCTGGGCAGGTTCCTTTAAGTCACCATGTCCTCCGTGTCCTCTTCTGTCATGTGAAGATGATAATAAAGCCCTTCATTAAGTGACTGTAAGAATTCAGGGAGATAAGTGCACCCGCCTCTTAGTAAGTGCTCAATAAATGGTAGCTGTTATCACTCTTATTTCTCTCAAATAATTTTCCGTTCTAGATTCCCCAGTCATCCTGTTTTTCAGTCGTTCTCCCACTTCCTCAGAAAGCTTCCAAAACCAGCTTTCCATGACCTAAGAGTCACCTATCCTGAGTGCAATTCATAGCTCTGTCCATACTGCGCCCTCTAGTGGCATCTCGGGGACTGTCTGACTCTTTGGAGGTGCTTGCTCACGGCCTCTGGGGTGACATGAGGGCTGTGGGTCTATCTTACTATGTCAGATACATGCTCTCCGCTCCCAACTTCACCTACCCCATGGCTTGGTTGTGGTGGTGCTCACGGAGCACCGATACGCCCTCAGGTGTGAACGAGGCACACGCTTCTTAAGGCAGGACAGAGCATCTTTCAAGTTCCCCAAACCAGGAGACTCAGCTACATTGACACATTCGTCTTCATATGCCCACCTGGGACCGCTGGGTACATAGATGTAAATTTTATCTTGAGCTAGCCCTCAGTGCCTCCTAATTCTACAACACAGACAACAGATGATTAACAAAAGCCTATTGCATTACTAGCTTAAGATTATTTCTGCTCTTGGGCCTGGTGGCTCCAAGGTAGTAAAACCAAGACATTGGTGAAATTATAGAAGAGCCATGACAAATTTGTTGACCCAAAGTTCCAGCACGGATTTTCAGTTCAATCTGAGGATAAATGAGGGCTGATACCTATACAGCACTTGCTATGTGTTAGGTGAGAGTCTTATATTGCATATATTTGCTCGTGTGATCCTCAGAACAGCATTGCAGGGCATTTCTGTGGCTGGTGTTTCCGATGAGAAAACTGAGGCACAAAGAGGTTACTAAATTGCCCAAGGTTAACAGCTACACAATGACAGAACTAGGTGACTGACAAATGGCATAAAGAAGGCTACGCTACACCTTTACAAATCCCCCCGAAAGAAAAAGACACAGGACGTGCTTCAGTGCAAAGCGGCCCCTCCACCCCCGCGATGTAACGGGGGGGCGGCGGCAGGAGGGTGAGGAAGGGGCCGAGGAAGGGGCTCCGACACGGCCCAAACAGTGCAGTCAGCTGCTCCCTGAACAGACGGCGCTCCCATGTGAGCGGAAGAAGCCGTCTGAAGTCCTCGTGCTCTGGCGCACGCTTTCCCAAGCCAAGCCGCCTCCCCTGACACAAGACTCTAAGCGAACCCTTCCACGCGGAAATAGACGGCACGCACAGCGGCTCTCCCTAGGGGGCTTCTCCGTTCACCCGGATGAAAACTCGGACAGATACGGATGCTGATCTCGCTTTGAGAAGTTCCTGGGGCGAGACCCTTGCGGAGAAGTGACTGAAACGGGCTAAGACACCACCCCTGAAATGCGCGGGTGAGCAGAGCCGAGTCGACGCTGCAGGCAGCAAGAGGGACGCCGCTGACGCGTCTCCGGCCCCTCCATTAGCAGATTGCTTATTCCCGCGACTGCCAGGGCGGTGGCGGCCGACCGAGGACCATTGGCCCGGCGCTCCATGTGTGGTTTTCAACTCCTGCCCGGAACGGAATCTGCATCCGTGAAACTTCCCTTGGCTTTTACAACTTCCAGGAAGTGGGACATGCCTCCTTTTTGAAGTGTAGTTCCTAATAATGCTATCCACAGAGGGGAGGACCCTCGGGCAACCTCAAAGACTCTAATAGAGCCCTGCAGCGGGCGTCCAAGGCCACTAGCACTTGCCAGCCCGCTCACACCGCCTCATCATCTCTCCCCGACAGGAGGTTTCCTAGCATGGACACTCTTGACCTACTTAAAGAACTCTAGGCTCCCGCAGCAAAAATACATGCATAAATATGTACCAGATGCGCAGATCAAATTTAAGAGGAATAGATTATGGATATGGAACTGTCAACATGACCCTCACAATCACATTTTTCTTCAGCCTCCCATGTGGCGTCCACCTGCGGTGCATTGTCGGTGGGTTTGGTTAAAACTCAGTAGGTTCCCACTTTCAAAACTGGCTTTATGCCTATGGGATTTTTTTCCGCTTTGCTTTCAGCAATGTGCCTGACCATAAAACTAAAAGCCATCTTTTAAAATATATACTTCTCCTTTAAAAATGTGTCCATAAAGGAGAATTGTTTTAGTATTACCATTAGGAAGATTTGGGTTAACCTTTTTTTTTTTTTTTTTTTACCATTTATAACATAATAAAAATTACATTGGGACAACTATAGGAGCCCAGTATTTTATTTTAAAAACACTCTCCCTAATGAAAATGCTTCCTATAAAACACGTACTAAACTTTACTGAATAGAGCCTCAAAACACTTTTTAATATAGATAAAACAGAACGAAGAAGTAGAGGTACTGAGCTAAGCAATAAGAGCCTGGGTCAATTCCCCATTCACCTTGGACAAATAAATAAGTTCTCCTTGTACTAATCAAGCATCCTGTCTCTTCACCATCCAGAAAGGCTGGGAAGCAATTCTAACAACCTGCTCAGCTATTTATGAAAGGAACATAAGAAAGATTCAGAACAGCTCTTCCAGTTTCGGTGCTTCTCGAAGACAAATTCTGATCTTGCATTTATTCATACAAAGAGCTTCACAAAACAGAATCTGGGTTCTCTGAAGTTCTTAAAACCAGACAGTCTCCTGCTGCAATTGAGTGGAAATGGGATTATTCCCAAAGAAAGTCTAGTATGTAATAAGAAATCTTCAGCTGCAGAGCTAACATTTACGAAAAGGGTACACCAAGATAATGTGCTAAGCTCTTTTAACTACATTGCTGTTAGAGACTTAGAAACTGAATCTTACGTTACTTAACCATGAATGAAAGAACAGAAACAAAATGGCCACTCAGAACTCATCAAACAAATGGAAAGTTTCCTTTGTTAGTAATAATCAGTCACTAGAGTCCCTCTATTCGATCTATGTAATCTAATATCTTTCCTCTTCCCTCTATTCCCAACTGGTGCAGCCTTAGTTCAGGTCCTCAATGCTTCTTGTCTGGATAATTATAACAGCTTCATACTTGTTCTTCCTGCCATCAGACTGGACCCCTCTAATCCATCCTTCCTACAATGATCTTTATGTAGCATAAATGTAAAAATGTTTCTCCTGGAATTAAAATACTTCAATGGCTCCCAGAACCTTGTGAATAAACTTCAAATACCTTATCGTGGTATCTAAGGGACTTAATGAACCACGTGGTGACTGTTTCTCCAGCCTCGCCCCCTGCTTCCTAGGCAGGCCACTCTTTGAGTCAGGACCTCTGTGCTGAGATGTTTAGCAAGTACATGGGGCCAGAGGGCAAGCAGTAAAACACAGCTGAAGACAAAAGGTGTTAAGGGTCAGAGACCGCCCCCCCAACCAGCATTTTGAAACAAAGGCTGGATGAGGTGGTTATGGGTACCTATGCATGGAACCTAGGAGATATTGGGGAGTGAAGAATTGAGGTTAAAAATAGAAAGCAGACTCAATTATACATGTTGAACAAGTTCTGAAAACCTGTTGCCCTGCATTGTCCCTATAACTAACAAAACTGTATTGTACACTTAAAATTTTGTGGAGAGGATAGAGCTCACGTTACGTGTTCCTACCACAACAAAATATATTTTAAAAACTAATAATAATAAAGAGCGGAAGGGCAGTAAATCTGAGAGACAGTGGACTTTTGCTCACCCAAGGCCACACTGGTTCCTTTAACACTCTCCTTCCTCTCTTCCCTTCATCTGGTTAACTTCAATACTCATCACATATATTAAGGCCTCTTAACTGAGTTGGACCTGCATGTGCTCCTGTAATACTCTGCTTCTCTTTACTTCAATACCACTTTCCTCATTGTCATTGTCAATGTAACTTTCCCACTACCCTTGGAGAGCAGCATAGCATTAGTACACGTCAGTCATAACTTCACCTCTGAGCCATGTGTGATATTAGGCATTTGGAATCAATAACACTTATGGAATATTTTCTTCTTAAAAATTCTACAAATATGTTATTATTTCTTTACATGCAAGTTGACCAGAAGACAATGTGAACAAAACTGATATTAAAATCAACCATTACAAAATCAAGACTGCTTGAATAAATTCGTCAGGCACTATTTATCACAGCAATCCCCGCTGTTCTCTGCATAAGACCACAGGATCACAGACCTCTCCAAGATTCCTACAGCGTCCTAAAGTTTATAATTTTAGAGACTAAGACAATGAATTTCTTTAGGAGTCCTAAATCCTGAAATTACCAAGACAGCTTAATAAATCAGTCCTTTTTCTGATGGATGTGGATATCTCAGCTGGGTTAACCATCCAAATTCTTCCCAAAATAAAAGTAAAAAATCACCTATTCTTATTCCAATTTGCAGTCTTTTAAAATTAACCCCATAATTTCACAAATATTTTGGTTTTATTTTGTCATCATTATCATACTGTACTTTTTAAATACATAGTGATTTGGTGCTGATTTTAGAGATAAGAGTGTAGCTGAAAAAGGCTTAGAAACTTGTTCGACA
This sequence comes from Leptonychotes weddellii, assembly GCF_054177405.1. NCBI lineage: Eukaryota > Metazoa > Chordata > Mammalia > Carnivora > Phocidae > Leptonychotes > Leptonychotes weddellii. Next base: position 85,722,601 of record NC_138370.1, read on the forward strand.
TTATCTGGCTACTTTGAGACAAGGGAAAAAAAACTTGGAAAGCTAGTAAGTCAAAAAGAAAAAGGAAAGCTTATTTTTTCTTAATACTAATTTGAAAAAAGAAAAAAAGAATCCTTCCTATAGTTGAACTTGATTGTTTTTATTCTTACCCTCTTTTGAACTTCACATCTCACCCTTTTATATCCTGAATTTGGACTCAACTCAATGAACTAACATTCCACAATTAACATGGAACCTGAGATGTTTTCCAATTAGTGAATCAGCAAGTGTATAGAATATGCTGATTGTAAGAGATGAAATAAAGGCTGATGCTAAAGTAAACAGTCTTAGAAATATTAAGGAATGCACAGCAAGAAAAGAAAAACAAACATTATATAGAACCTGAGACGGAATTATCTGGAGGGGAGGGGGTAGAGCAGAATACATATCAATAATTTTTTATTTAAATTCAATTAATAAACATACAGTGTATTATTAGTTTTAGAGGTAGAGTTCACTGATTCATCATTTGCCTATAACACCCAGTGCTCATTACATCATGTGCCCTCCTTAATGTCCATCACCCAGTTACCCCATCCCCCAACCCACCTCCTCTCCAGCAACCCTGTTTGTTCCTATAGTAAGGAGTCTCTTATGGTTTGTCTCCCTCTCTGATTTCATCTTATTTTTATTTTTCCCTCCCTTCCCCTGTGATCCTCTGTTTTGTTTCTTAAATTCTACATATAAGTGAAATGATATGATAATTGTCTTTCTCTGATTGACTTATTTGGCTTAGCATAATACCCTCTAGTACCATCCACATCATTGTAAATGGTAAGATTTCCATTTTTGATGGCTGAGTAATATTCCATTATACACACACACACACACACACACACACACACACACACATATATATATACACATACCACATCTTCTTTACATATCAGTAATTTTTATAAGACTTATAAATGTATAAGATTTACAAGATCAAATGCAAATGAGAATCTTAATAGGTTATATTTTCTGCTTCTAGTTTCTAGTGTTTTATAAAAGGGCTTGAAATTCAGGGTCAAAATTTGACTCAAGTGTGGATACTCAAGTATGAAGATGGAGCATATTTTTTAAATAAAAACAACATACTTTCTTGATATGACAGTGTGACATTAAAGAAAAAGCTCATTTAGGGCTTAATATATTTTTAACTGATAATAGTAACATAATTTAAGCTTAAAAAGAAAATACTTTTGTTTTTAAAAAATGCTCATTCTTGGGGGCTCCTGGGTGGCTCAGTAGGTTAAGCATCTGCCTTCTACTCAGGTCATGATCCCAGGTCCTGGGATCAAGCCCCGCATCTGGCTCCCTGCTCAGCAGGGAGTCTGCTTCTCCCTCTGCCCCTCGCCCTCCCCCTCCTCGTGCTCCCAATCTCTCAAATAAATAAATAAAATCATTTTTAAAAATGCCCCATTCTCTTTACTTATTTTTTAAATTGAGATGAAATTTACATGGAATAAAAGGCACATATTTTGAATGTACAGTTCAAAGAGTCTATAGAGGGGTGCCTGGGTGGCTCAGTCGGTTAAGCGACTGCTTTCAGCTCAGGTCATGATCCTGGACTCCCAGGATCGAGTCCCGCATCGGGCTCTCTGCTCAGCAGGGAGTCTGCTTCTCCCTCTGACCCTCTCCCCTCTCATGCTCTCTCTCTCTCTCAAATAAATAAATCTTTAAAAAAAAAAAAGAGTCTATAGAAATACTGTATCCATATAGACCATCCAAAGCAAGATATTAAATATTTCCTACTTCCAGGAAATGTTCTCATGCTCTCTTCCAATCAATCTACATCCCATAGAGGCAAATCCTGTTCTTATCTGATCATCATAGGTTAGATTTGCCTGGTCTGGAACTTCTTATCAATGGAATCTAAATACATAAATAAATCTATATGCTGTATGTATTCATAGTTTATTATCTTATATTACTGAATAATATTCCATTATATGACTATGCCACAATTTGTATATTATAAATAAAGCTGCTACAAACATTATGTCAACATATTTTGTGGACAAATATTTTCATTTCTCTTGCATAAATACCTATCAGTGAAATTGCTATGTCTTAGGCAGATGTTTAACTTTATGTTATGTTTATGTTTATGTCTGTTCAACTTTAAAAGAAATTGCAAAACAGTTTTACAAAGTTATTGTACAATTTTACACACCTTCCAGTAGTAGGTAAGAGTTCCAGTTACTCCACATCCTTGCAAATAAGCTGGCTTTGTTTTAAGTTTTGTCCACTCTACAGAGAGTAAAATGCCATGTCATTTTGCAATCTCATTGTGAGTTTATTTGCACTTGCCTATTGATGTTGAGCACCATTTTGGACATACATATATATATCTTTTATGAAGTTCCTGTTCAAGTCTTTTGGCCATCTTTAATGGAATTGTCTTATTATTATTATTAATTATTATATTATTTTATGATGATTTTATAAATACTGGTTATAAATCCTTTGTAAAATATAGAGAGAGAGGGTCAGTGTGTCACTTGACTTTTCATATTATTAGGATTTTTTTAATCAACAGAAGTTTTGTTTTAAGATTATTTATTTGAGAGAGAGAGTGGGCAGGGCAGAGGGAGAGGGAGAGAGCGTCTTTAAGCAGACTCCGCACTGAAAGCAGAGCCTGCTGTAGGGCTTGATGTCATGACCTGAACCCAAACCAAAAGTCGGTCACCCAACCGACTACACCACCCAGGCACCCCTCAATGGAAGTTTTTAATTTTGGCAAAGTGTTTTGTTTAGTGTATTGTGAGATTCTACAGTTTTGCACATGTATAGTTCCTGAAGACAACTCTCTAGTATTTTCTTCTCTATAGGTTTTATAGTTTTAACATTTACATGTAAGTCTGTGATTCATATTGAATAAATATTTATGTTTGACCTAAGGATCAAGGTTTTTTTTAATACGTTTTTAATGTTGTGATTTTCTTAAATCATTCTCCAGTTGTTTGCTACCAAGAAATGTCATTGATTTTTTTCTAATTTGTGGCAACCTTGACAAATTCGCTTCTTACTTCATAGTGATTTTGTAGATGTCTTTGAATTTCCTGTGTAAATGACTTATTACCTGCAAATAAACACAGTTGTACTTCTTCCTTTCCTATCATTTTGCCTTTTTTTTTCTTGCCTTTTTGCAAGCTAGACTTCTAAAGCAATATTAAATAGAAGTGCCAACAGTGATTTCTTTGCCCTATTCTCACTCTTGGGAGAGAAGCATTCTAAACATACACATGATATTAAGTGAGATACTATCTATAGGCTTTTTATAGATGTTCATTATCAAATTGAGGAAGTTCCCTTCTATTGCTAGTTCTTAAAAGATTTTATCATAAATGGAGGTTGAATTTTGACAAATGCTTTTGCTGTATTTATTGAGGTGGTCTTACTTTTTCTCCTTTATTTTGTCAATTTAGTGAGTTGCATTGATTTTTTCCAAATGTTAAACCAACCTTCCATGACAGAGATAAACCCCAATTGATGATGATACATTAAACTTTTTAACTACTGCTGGATTTAATTTGCTAATATTTTATTGAGAATATTTTTATTTATGTTCAAGGGAGATCTTAACCTGTAACTTTGCTATCGTCTTTTTCTGTTTTCTTTATCAGGCTAATACTGGGCTCATAAAATGAGTTGAAGAATCTTTCTTCCTCTTTTCTGAAAATTTTCATAAAATTGGTACTATTTTTTCCTTACATGTCTGATGGAATTTATCAGTGAAGCCATCTTGGCCTTATTTTTATTGGTGAGAAAATTTTAAATGAATATTTCAATTTCTACAATATATATAGGGCTACTTGGCTTTTCCATTTCTCTTTCTAAAATCAATTTTGATATTTGTAATGTTCAAGGAATTTGTCATTTCATTTTACTTTAAATTATTTCCAATACCCCTTTATTCTTCTTTCAATATCTATAGATTCTGCAGTTATATACCCTCTTTTAATTCTGCTACTGGTAATTTATGTGTTCTTTCTTTCTTAATCAGTCTTACTAGGGGGTTGTGTTAGTTCCCATTGCTGCTATAACAAATTGCCACAAGTGCAATGGCTTAAAACAACAGAAATTTATTCTCTAATTTCTGGAAGCCATAAATCTGAAATGAGTCCTACAAGCCTAAAATCAGTGTGTCAGTGGGGATGGCTGTTTCTGGAAGCTCCAGAGGGGATTCATTCCTTGCCTCTTCCAATTTCTGCTCTGTGCTGGCCTTCTTCAGCTTATGGTCACATCACTACTATTTCTGCTTCCTCCATCACTTTTTCTCCTCATCTCCTGAAGTTAAACCCCCTCTGCCTCTCTCTTGCAAGGACACTTGTGATTACATTTAGGATCCATTTGGATAATCCAGGAGAGTCTCCCCATCTCAAAATCCTTAATTTAAGCACATCTGCCAAGTTTCTTTGCTATATTTTACCGGTCTCTAGTCTTATCTTCTTTGTTTCCTTTCTTCTAAGTACTTTGGCTTTAATTTGATCTTTTTTTTTTTTTTTTTAGATTAAAGTGGAAACAGGGATCATTGATTTTAACCTTTTTTCTTTTCTAATGTAAGCATAAGAACTATCAATTTCCCTCTATACAATGTTTTGACTCTATCCCCAAATATTTTGACATATACTCATTAGCTAAATACATTCTCTAATTTACCTTGTGACTTCTTCAACCCATGAGTTATTCAGTACTGTTCTGTTTTGTTTTTAAGTTCCAAGTATTCAGAAATTCTTCTGGTTATATTATTGTTATTGAATCTAGTTTAATTCTATTGTGGTCAGAGAACTGTCAAGGACTGTAAAGAGTCTGAGAATTTACCCCACTTGAAAGCTAACAAGTTAACCTGCCACAAATGTATGGATGCTGGCAGAACACACAAGACTCCTAAGTCAGAGAAAAAGAACTTCATTAGTCACAACAATAACAGTAGCGAGAGTTCAGCATTTACACCAGTTCCCTGAGTCCTTATTCCCCCAGAGTGATATAAAGAGGGCCAGGCGATGCCTGCACACATGGCAGGTTATGATATGGAAGAGAAACCCCAAACTTAGGGAATTGAAATCTTTTCTAATCGGCAGGACCTTTGTCCCATATGTCATTAAGACTCCATTTATTTTTCAGTACTTTGTCCTGTGTTCTTCAAAATGAATTGTTTCCATTGATCTATATCCAAGCCATTGACCCAACCCTTTTTTCTGCTGTCTTCAAACTGCTGTTAAGCCCAATCATTGAAAACTCTTTTCAGTTATCGTATTTCTTCATTTTAGAATTCACATTTGGTTCTTTTTTAGAGGTTCCATTCCTCTGATGAGATTTTCCACTTGTTCCCTTATTATGAACACAATTTCCATTAGGTCCTTGAACATATATGGCTGCTTCAAAGTCTTTGTCTACTAATTTCAACATTTATGTCAACTCAATCCATTTGTATTAGCTGCCTTTTCTCATGACTAAAGGTCATATTTTCCTGTTTGTTCACATGTATAAAAAGCATTTATTGCATATGATACATTGTGAATGATACATTCAAGAGACACTGGATTCTATTATATTCCTCAAAAGAGTATTGATTTTTGTTCTAGCTTGCAGTTAAATTACTGGTTGACCAACTTAAATTTGAGAAGGCTTCTTTTATGGAACTTCCATAACTGTGGCGACTTTGTTGGGGCATGTCTTTTTAAAGTTAGCCCTTTGTACTAAAGCAAATTTGTTAAAGAACTTAGTCTTTGCTGCTGAAGTGTGACCCTTTATGGGTTCTAATCAAAAGCCGAAGGTATTTACCAATCCCTCTAACTAAGCAGGGCTCAAACTCCAAACTCTGTCTCCCCTCTAGTGGGTATCTGTTGAAATACCTGTTCACACCTTGCAGGCTTTCAGCTGTTGCTTTCTACGAGACTCTGTGAAGTCCATGCATATTAAGATCAAGGACCAGACAAGGATTTGATGAGACACTTTACACATAGAATTTAGTGCTCCCTCCTTTATAAGATTTCCCCCCTAAATTTCTAGTCTCTTTTACAGTCCCAAACTCTATCCTCCTTACACTTCAAACCAATAAGGCTGCAGCTTTCTGCTAGAGTGCTAGTTGCTCAGACAATACTCTAACCTGGGTGGTGTACTTGGGAACAACAATAACAAAAAGACATAAAAATGTAGATCTCACCCAGAGAATTGCCCCATCTTTCAGTGGATAAATTCCCTTCATTCTCTGCTTGCTCTTCAGTGTTTGCAAATAATAAGGGTTTTTTTTCTTCTATATTTTTTGCAGAATTTATGATTGTTATCTGTAGGATAGGAAGTCTGATACAAGCTACTCTGCCATCACTGGGTTGAAACTCTTTTCCAAGGGGAACCCTCCTCCACTGTTGGTGGGAATGCAAGCTGGGGCAGCCAGTCTGGAAAACAGTATGGAGTTTCCTCAAAAAGTTGAAAATAGAGCTGCCCTATGACCCAGCAATTGCACTACTGGGTATTGACCCCAAAGATACAGATGTAGTCATCTGAAGGGGTACGTGCACCCCGATGTTTATAGCAGCAATGTCCACAATAGCCAAACTGTGCAAAGAGCCCAGATGTCTATCAACGGATGAATGGATACAGAAGATGTGATATATATACACAATGGAATATTATGCAGCCATCAAAAAAACTCAAAATCTTGCCATTTGCAATGATGTGGATGGAACTAAAGGATATTATGCTAAGCAAAATAAGTCAATCAGAGAAAGACAAGTATCATATGATCTCACTGATATGAGGAATTTGAGAAACAAGACAGAGGATCATAGGGGAAGGGAGGGAAAAATGAAACAAGATGAAACCAGAGAGGGAGACAAACCATAAGAGACTCTTAATCTCAGGAAACAAACTAAGGGTTGCTGGAGTGGTGGGGGGTGGGAGGGATGGGGTGGCTGGGTGATGGACACTGGGGAGGGTAGGTACTATGGTGAGCGCTGTGAATTGTGTAAGACTGATGAATCACAGACCTGTACCCCTGAAACAAATAATACATTATATGTTAATAAAAAAAGAAACTCTTTTCCACTATTATTTAAAACACCAAATAATAAAGCATCTGCATCATAAATATATCAAAATAAAAGATGATCCAAGGAAGAGAAAGTTTTCCCACCTGCCCTCTATAAAACAGGTGAAGCAACCAACCCAATATAATCAACATTGCAGGAGAAGAGATTGCTACTATAACTAAAGCTGTAATATTTATTTTATTAGAAATCTTCCTGAGAATAAGAAAAAGAGGAAGATCAAATCATTGACACTGGGGCTAGCTAAATCTCATTTGGAAATCCACAACATTATTGAATCTTGTTTACCTTGGCACTGTGAATCTTTTCTTATAGGCATAACAAAGCCAGAATTCTATTCCGTGTGTGTGCGTGTGTGTGTATACTCTCATATACAAGTGCAAGCGGAATACATAGTCAATTCTGGTGCTGGAAGGAAGTCTAACCATCTTCATCTTGGCTGACAATCACATATCATTGTGATTGTGATATGACAATTATATATCATTGTCAACTATTTGGGAGCAGAAAACTTAAATGTATTTGAAAACTAATGCTGCAGCTAATGAAGCCAGGAAAAAGAAAAAAACCACCTTGGTAAATGTAAACATTTCCAAAGCTAGAAGTATATCATGCTGAAGAGTAACCTACCATCTGAGGTTTTTGTTTCCATGAAGATCATATATGATTCCGTAGCAAAATATGCAAATATTTTAAACTCTTTGGACCTCCCTTCCATCACAATTGCTACTTCCCAAAAAGGGTCGGTGATATCCATACACACAAGACATTTCCGGAGGCAGCAACATCTATCACAATGACAATTGTCTAGAGCAGTACTTTTCAAAATATAACATGTATAAGAATGACCAAAGATCTTCCTAAGATGCAGATATTTGTTCAGTAAGTTTGAAATGGGGCTCCAGATTTTATATTTCTAATAAGCTCCCAGATGGTAATCTGGTCCACAATTAACTAAAAAATATATACAATATAAAATTGTATTTGCAATATGATTACAACTATTTTTTGAAAATTTAGCATAGAATAATAACTAAAATAACATTTAAGTTTTAACCAATGGTTTTCTTTGTGTACCAGAACTATGGTTAATTCATTTTTATTTCTTCATGTCCCTTTTTTAATAAGCACAGGTGACTTTTTTAACTGAAAACTTTTTGTATTATCAAGATGAATCATCCAGGTTTTATTCACAAGGAGATTTGATCAGCAGAGAATCTAACAATTCATTTGTCAATTAGCAGGAATTTTACAAATCTGTTCTTATGTTAAATTTATAGAATTAAACATCAACTGGAACAATCATTCTACACAAAATTCTAATCAACACTGGAAAATTTTAGGCAAAGTTACAGTGGATACTTTTCACCTTTAGAGTTCATAAAAGTCAAGGAAAGAAACATAAGACATATTCAAGTAACTGCCCAGACTTCAAAAAAAGCAGATGTTTAAAAGTTCTTAAAAAATTAAACTTAGGGGTGCTTGGGTGGCTCAGTTGTTAAGCGTCTGCCTTCAGTTCAGGTCATGATAACAGGGTCCTGGGATCGAGCTCTGCATCAGGCTCCCTGCTCTGTGGGAAGCCTGCTTTTCCCTCTCCCACTCCCCCTGCTTGTGTTCCCTCTCTTGTTGTGTCTCTTTGTGTCAAATAAATAAATAAAATCTTTTTTAAAAAATAAAACTTAAAAATATACGTAATTCTATAATATTAATTTCGGAAATGTGAAGGCAGATCAAGAGGGCTAGGAATGGTCAAAATAATTCTGGTAACTAGAAGCACATATATATACACATATATATGCATATATAATGGAATATTACTCAGCCATGAAAAAGAATGAAATCTTGCCCCTTGCAACATGGATGAACCTAGAGAGTATAATGCTAAGTGAAATAAGTCAGCTAGAGAGAGAGACAAATACCGTATGATTTCACTCATTTGTGGAATTTAAGAAACAAATGAACAAATTAAAAAAAAAAGAGACAAACCAGAAAACAGACACTTAACTATAGAGAACAAACTGATGGTTACCAGACAGGAAGTGGGTGGGAGGATGGGTGAAACAGGTGAAAGGGATTAAGAATACACTTATCATGATAGCACTGAGTAATGTATAGAATCACTGAATCACCACATTGTACACCTGAAACTAATATAACACTGTATGTGAACTATACTGGAAAAGAAGGAAGGAAGGAAGGAAGGAAGAAGAAGAAGAAGAAGAAGAAGAAGAAGAAGAAGAAGAAGAAGAAGAAGAAGAAGAAGAAGAAGAAGAAAGAAAGAAAGTAAAAAAGAAAGAAAGAAAGAGGAAGAAAAAGGAAGCAAGAAGAAAGAGAGAGGAAGAAAGGAAGAAAAGAAGGAGGGAAGGAAGAAAGGAGGAAAGAAAGAGAGAAAAGGAAAGGGAAAAGAAAAGAAAAAAGAAAGAAAGAAAAAGAAAAATGTAGAATAAGATTGCTAGTTAGGTACAAAACTGGTTAATGTCTTAGAGGTCAAGAAAACCATAATCTTTGGGTTATCATTTCTACTACAAACACCTCCAACTTACGATGGTTCAACTTTATGATTTTTTGACTTTACAATGGTATGAAAATGATATGCATTCAGTAGAAATCGTACTTCAAATTTCGGATTTTGATCCTTTCCCAGGCTAGCCACATGAGATACCAAACTCTGTGGTGATGCTGGGCGGTGGCAGGGAGCCCCAGCTCCCAGTCAGCCACGCCATCGTTTGAGAGTGAACAACTGCTACACTTACAACCTTTCTATCCCCATACAACCGTTCTGGTTTTTTTACTTGTAGTACAGTATTCAACAAATTACAGGAGACATTCAACACCTTATTACGGGCTTTGTGTTGGATGATTTTAGCCAACTGTAGGCTGATGTCATGGTCTGAGCACATTTAAGGCAGGCTAGGCTAAGCTATGATGTTTGGTAGGTTAGGTATATTAAATGCCTTTTTGACTTACTCTATTGTCGACTTACAATGGCTTTATCTGGATGTGATCCTATCATAAACTGAGAAAGATCTATACACAGAAATATATAAGTTAATATATAATTTCACAGTGCCCAAGCTTTAATCAAACAATAACAGAATTAACACAAGTGTATTGTCCTAGAGAATTAAATCATCCTTTGGTGAACAGCTGAACAATGCCATTGATGGATGTTGCCCCTCTTTGCCTTATTTCTATGTTTTGTATAATTTTCTTAGAGGGGGTAAGAAAAGTTTCCCAAAGAAGGTAATGTTTAAACTGTGATTAGAAGACAAATAGTAGTTTGCTGTAAAAAAGGGCATGCTGGAAGCATTCCAACCTGAGGGAAATGTGTGCTCAAAGTCACAAAAGGAAAAGAAATGGACTCATAAGTCAGGACAAATATAAGGATGCAAAAACTTGCAAAATGGTGTTAGGAAGGCTAATTAAAGTGTGATCTCCCTGCCAGCTGTCTTGCCCAGTCCAGTTCATTCTCCAGACTGCAGCCAGTATGATCTTTCCAAAGAGCTCACTGACAATCTGATCATTTTAGCCATCAGCTTACAAAACTCCAGTGTGTCCCCTGTGCTTACTGAAGAAGATCCAGCTTCCATAGACTAATTTCTAAGTCCTTTATTTGGACCCTTCCTAACCATCTCTTCCTACCTCCCGACTTGAACCCAGAGATACAGTCTTGCGAAGTCATTTAGTTTCCTGCCCCTGTGTCTCATTCCTCACTTTTCTTCTGGAATATCTTTCTCACATGGTCTGCCTATATCAGAAATTCTCAGCCTTGGTTGCACGTTAAAATCATTTGAAAACTGAAGAAATACTGATGCCCAGATTGGAACTCCAGATCAATTAAAATCAGAATTCCTGGGGATGGATTTTTATCATTGATTTTTTAAAGTTGCCCAGATGATCTTAATGTGCAGTCTCGGCTAAAAGTTCATGATATCAAAGGGCAAAGCAAAAAAAGGTACTAGGTTATGAGAAATTCTCATCCCTGAAAGCTCTTCTTAAACATCGTATCCTTCATGAAGCACTCCCTAACTCCAGGCTCCCACCCCTGCACAATAATTCCACTTACAGTGCTCCTAAAGCCCTTGGAACATATCTCCTTGGAGTTTGTAATGATTTATATGTAAGTATACTTCAGTGACAAGGAATTAAAAGCTCCATTATGTCAAGGACCACATGTATTTATTTTTTTTAATTTCTATCAACTAGTACCATGTCTTACATGTGGAAAGAATTATGTTAATGAAGAATGAATGAATGCATTAGTGATAAACAAAAGAAGGAAGCCCTAAGCCTGTTTTTTAACTTTTCATTGAAGAAAAAATATATAGGAGGGAAAGTTCATATATCATATGTGAACAACTTGCTGCATTTTCACAAATTAAAAACAACCATACAACCATACAAGTGCCTCCATCACTAAAATCTCCCCCACGCTCTCTTTCCAGTGCCTATTCATCCCCAAAGTACCACTATCCTGACTTCTAACACCACAGACTGGTTTTTACCTATTTTCCTACTTTATAAAAGGCACCATCAAGTATGTATTCTTTTACACTCAGTGTGAGACTCATCTTTATTGCTGCATATCATGTAGACCATCCAGTATTACTGCTATTTAGTAACCTATTAGTTGAATAACAGTAAAAGTTATTTATCCATTCTCCTGTTGATGGACATTGGTTATCTCTTAACTTTTGCCTATATGAATAGACTACAGTGCTATTCTAGCACGTATCTTTTGGTGATCGTATGAATGCATATTTTCTGGATATACACCGAGCAGTAGAATTACCAGATCATGAGATATGCATATGCTCACCTTTAATAGATACTGCTAAGCAGTTTGTGCCAAATTTATTCTTCAAATTACAGCATATGAGAGATCCAACCCCATCATCAACACTTGATATTTTCCATCATTTTCATTTAGCCATCTTGGTGGTATCTCTTATGGTTTGTTCGCTTTTACCTATGTTTAATACAGTAGAGCACCTTTTCTTTTGTTTACTGCATGTTTAAATATTCTCTTTTGTAAAGCTTTTGCCCACTCTCTTATTGGGTTGTTGTTTTTTTCTTGCTAACTTGTGGTATTTCCTTCTATATTATGAATATAAGTCCTTTGTTAGATCCACGTACTGCAAGTGCTTTTTCAGTCTCTAATCATGTCTTTGGATAAGCAGTTCTTACTTTTATTATACTCTAGTCCAGCACCTTTTTCTTCTGTGTTATGGTATTTGACCCCTGTTTCAACTGTTTTATCTACTCCAAAGTCAGAAAGATATTCACCTATGTTTTTCTCTAAATGTGTTATTATTTTATCTCTTACATTTAGATCTGCAGTCTATCTGGAATTGATTTTTATATATATGTGGTATGTGATGCATTTTTTGTCACATGGATATCCAATTAATGTAGTACCTTTTATCGAAAAGATCATCTTTTCCCCACTATGTTCCAGCGTTACCTTTGTCATAGACGCATTTGGCCATATATGCATATGTCTGTTTCTGGACTCCATTCCATTCCAATGATCAGTTTGTCCATTCTTATACCAATACCATACTCTCTTAACTACTTATTATATCCTTATAATAAATCTTTACAACTGATGATATAAATACTCTAGCTTTATTCCATTTCAAGTTTACCCTAGCTATTCTTAGGTTTTTGTCTTTTCATGTGAATTGTAGAATTAGCTTATGAAATTTAACCTCCTAAAAAAACTTACTGGAATTTTTTTTATAGTACATTGACTTTATAGATTAATTTGGGAAGAATTAAAGTACTTACAGTATTGAATCTTCTAACCTGTGGACATGTCATTTATTTAGGCCTTCTTTGATTGATCTCAATAATATTTTTAAGATTTCAGTGTAGAGATATTACATATCTTTTACCATATTTGTTCCTAGCAATAAGTTTGACAATACATGCAAAATGTTGTCTACCAGGGAAGTTCATTAGGTACTCAGTGTTCACTGTATCAAAATTCCAGACTCCCAGAAGGAAAGCAGATGTTCAGAATAAACCACATTGTTTGCACAGTTTAGGCACAATGAACAATTCTTATCAGTTAGGGTCATTGGAACCCTCCCGAAATCCAAGTTTCCAGACAACAGCTAAAGGTCAAACTTGCAAGTAAGCCATTCTAGAGATAAGCATCCTTAGGTCTTCTATGTTAGCTCTTTTCTACACATATCTTTTAGAATTTTATTTACTGTTTGGTTTTGGCTGGTATATAGGAATACAGTTGATTTTTACATATTGATATTATATCCAATGACCTTGTTAAATTCACTTATAATAGCGTATGTGCAAATTCTCCCAGATTTTCTAAGGACAGAATCATGTAGCTATTGACTATCTTCTATTTAATAGAAATATTGAACCCCTCCCCCCAGGATGGAAAATTAATATAGTGATTTCATCAAGCTATAATTTTCTATTACTACATAAATACAGTGTGAAATATAACACAAAAAAGAGCCAAATCTTTCCTCTTCTAAACTTACAAAAATGGAGAAGAAAGAGAGGTATAGACATTCATAAGTTTTCAGAAAAACAAGCAGGCCTATTACAATATAGGATATTAGTATAAGAATATAGTATAACAGCATAGTATAGTATATAGTATAATATATATTATAATACAAATATACATACTCATTTAACATTCCCAATCAGAGACGTTTGGGGGGACAATTCTTTAGGTAGGGATTTACGGTCTTTCTAATTTGGTTTGCAATTAGTGATAACATTATCTCATCCCAAAACAGGTTGGGAAGCTCTGCTCTAGGCAAGAATGGAATGATGAACCATTTTTTCTATATTCTCTTATTATTAACACTTTTTACAATCACTTTATTCTTTCTTTGTAGCTTCGTCTTTACAAAAACGGTTGACTTGATATATACTAGTTCAGTCTCCTTTATGCAAGTGTCATAAATCTATGTAGCTTAAAGGAAATGTTATTGTAAGGGAAGCAGTGTCTCACAAAACCTATGAATAAAATTGGGGCTGTGGTTCAGAAAGCCCTCATAACTCTCTGGCTATCTTTTCAATCTGTCTCAATAATTGCTTTCTTCCCTCTCACACTCTACAGAATGCTCTCTCTAGCTCTCTGATGCACATAGCTGAAAATCTGGCCCCAAAAAACTTGAGTTGTAGTATTTTACAGCTTCAATCATCAGAGGGATATGCACTTCCTTGGTGTATCAAATCAGAAAAGATTACAAACAACATATATCTTTATCTAGCACAGACTTTATTTTATAAGTAGCTACCGGGATAATGATGATGGTGATGATGGCGGCAGTGGTTAGAATAGGAGCCTATAGCCCGTAATTATTCATGAATCTCAAAGGCCAAATTTAATTGCTTGCACTCTGATCACCAGCATAGGCCCAGGTCCCACCTCCTCATCATCCTAGCCACTGATGGGAATGGAAGACTTTTCACATGATCGAGGTGGGCCCCATTGGTTTAAGAGCTGAGCAGGGCTGATTCTAGACATGGAAGATGTCCAGATCTACACCCTGGCACATGCTAGGTACTGAAATGTATTCCCCCACCAAATTCATTTGTTAAAGCCCTAACTTCCAATGTGACTGTATTTGAAATAGGACCTTTAGGAGGTAATTTAGGTTAAACAAGGTCATAAGGGTGTGACCAAGATCTGATAGAATTAGTGGCTTTATAAGAAGAGAAAGAGAGAAATACCTCTCTTTCTTGCTTTCTCTCCATGCACACATGCCAAGAAAAATCTATATGAGGATATAATGAGAAAGCTGCTATTCATGATCCAGGAGGAGAGCTCTCACCAAAAACAAATTGAATGGAAACTTGATCTTAAACTTCTGGCCTCTAGAACTGTAAAAAAAAAAAAAAAATTCTGTTGTTTAAGCCACCTGGTCTGTGGTATTGTGTTATGGCAGCCTGAACTAACACAGCGGACATATGTTTCAGGATTTCTTTTCCTTTAGTGCCCGAAGTTCTTGGTCACACCACTTCAAAGAATGACGAGGTAGACCAGAAGAAGAGTGGTGGGCAGCAAAGCAAAGGTTATTGGGTGATCATACAAAGCTCCTGAAGAGGGAGGGGACCCAAGAGGGATGCTGTCGGAGTTTCTAAGTCTAAGGGTTTTTGTAAGAATGATGGTGGGCAGGGCACCTGGGTGGCTCAGTTGGTTAAGCGACTGCCTTCGGCTCAGGTCATGATCCTGGAGTCCCTGGATCGAGTCCTGCATCGGGCTCCCTGCTCAGCAGGGAGTCTGCTTCTCCCTCTGACCCTCCCGACCCTCCCCCCTCTCATGCTCTCTCTCTCGCAAATAAATAAATAAAATCTTTAAAAAAAAAAAAAATGATGGCGGGCTGTTTTAATCTGACTAACCCTCCCTGCGCCTGTCACCCAATTAGGATTTTGTCCACGCACTCATCTACCTATCAGGTGGGAAAGGGTAGAGGGCTCCTTCCAGGGTGGTGTAGAATAACAGGATGGGGTCTTTTTCCCTTTAAGGGTCATTTCCTCCTAGGATGAGGCCCCTTGCCCCTGCCTGCCTTTTTTCCAACTATCCTCCATTACATAGACAAAGACCAACAAACCTTTCTTGTAAATCTGTCCAACCTACAGCCTATCTAGTCATTACCACTTCCTAGCCTGAGTCTGTTGATTTCATTAGTGACCCTAAAGAGGGGTTTGCTGGGGCTTAGCCTCCCTCAGCTTAGCCCACCCCACAAGCCCATAGACATATAACCACTCTGAGAAATCCATTCTTTTCACAAACTTGTGTTAGTCATCACCAGACTGATTTTTCTCCCAAGTCCTCCCATTTGGGGAATCATTCAATTCCTGAGGCCTCTACATTTCTTCAGTTTACCATTCCAATTCTCCAGGCCTACAACCTATCTGTCCACATCTGCCAGACTGCAAGCTCCTGCTTCTCCAAGACCAACATGGTCTCTGCATGTAGGTAGTACTATTCTCTGCATGTAGACAGTACTCTTCACAGTAAACAGTCATGAAGAGCGAATGAAGCACCAGCTCTTCTGTTGAGGGCAAAGGGATCAGGAGAGGAAGCAGGAGGTCAGTTTCCAGACAAGTCAACCATTACAGAGCCTGGAAAATATAAAAGGTCTGGTCTGCCACTAGCTTACTGTAGTTTATCTTTTCCCCTCATTCTGCCTACCTAAGACCCTTAAACTCCTCACTTTTCACATATCTGGAGGCTAATCCCAAGTGAGAAACACTTAGAAAAACAAGTGTGACAGCTCTGCTTGAGGCCCAGAAAGAAGGCTCTTTCTAAAAGGGGCCCTTTGGTTGTTTTCCCAGGTAAGATGTTTAAGACTTGATCCCTGTTGCCTGAATTCCTTTCTCACCACACCCAAGGTCATTTTAATGAAAATTCCAAAGTCCAAGCCAAGAGGATAGAATTGCTCTTAATCCTTCAGCAGTGCCGTCATTTGATCCCTAGACCCGCTGGGGTGATTATTGTGTGTCTGCAGAGTACAGCTAAGCAGACAGAAGAAGGAAGTGGCCGCCACCGCAGGAGGCCAGTTTCCAACCCTTATATCTGTGTTGCTGTGCTGTTGTTACTTCCCTAGTCCCCACGGTCTCCAACCCACCAGCCTTTCTCCCTATCACCTCAAGATAATGCTGACTGTCACAACTGTTCTTCACCTTTTGGAGAAGTTCACAAATTCATTGATATTTTTTTTAAATAGTATTCATTTTATTGAGAAAGTTGAATCAGAATATAATTTACTTCCTGGTTTTCTCATACTCAGAGGAGGCTAAGTTTTGTGTGGAATGCGCAATCATACTTCTTGACATCTTTATATCTATGACTTAGCATTTCATTAGAATGTTGAAAAATCGTGTTGTTAAAGGAAATGGAAAATGAAAGAAACAACTTGGGTGCTTTTTTTTTAAGTTTTTAAATTTGTTTTCATTTTCTTTCTGACTTCCTGAGTGATGGGGGAATGAAAGGGCTGACGACCAAATGTCTGGGATGTTCTGAGACCTCTCTGTCCCCTGAGCCAGATATGCATACATTCTCCAGTGCTGCAAGCACTAATCATCAGTCTCAGTAGTTCTTAACTAATGACCAGACTGAGTGGCAGCCCCCAGCTTCCTGTCATGCTGAACTCTGGAAGGCACTGATTGTTAGCCTGGCCAACCTGCCGCCAGCCTTTAGCAAACCTGCCAAAGTCCTGGGCTTTGGTATTTTCTTGCCTCTGTGATTAAAGGGGTAGATCCTTCCCTACACCCGGCTGAACAGAAGGGAGGCAGAGGAGCTCTGTTTCGGGGTGTAAACCAGACTCCTTTCTTTCCAGGCCCTAGAGGCAAACATGAGGAGGATGCCTCTCACAAAAAAAACTTTCCTTCTATTAAAATACTCAGGTTTAAAAAGATTAGAAGCTCTAAGACAGTATTGCCAACTGATAATCTAAGTGAAGATAAATTTGAAGATTGATCATTCTAAATAATGTCTTTAACTTTTCTCATTTTTTCCCACCAAATACAAAAGTGCTTCAGGAAGATGAAAGTGAAGCTGATTATTGTTTTTCTTATAGGAATGATACCATATCAATTTACATTCCCTAATCTCGTTCTCTTTCCCTCCAACCCCTAGAACTTTCTCCCACAGGTACTGTTCAGCCATAATGGGAGGCGAGGGGAGATGAGGCAGTAAGCAGCGGTAACAGCCCTTCCAGCTCAGGAGCATGCAGTGCCCCTACTATTCCTCATGACTCACTCTACCAACAGTCCTCTGGAGTTTGACTTTTAAAAAGGCGCAATTAAACATAATAGAGTTTACTTCAAGCTGCTATGGATGCTGTGTTTGAACTTCTTGATTTACTAAGAAATACCTTTAACTTCCTTCAGGGAAAATGAGAATTTTTCTACTTCATTCTAATTCTTTCAGGAATAAAAAGACAAGAAGGAGTAAAACAATATCATTTAGAAGGCCTACCAAGAACAAAAAGATGACTATCCCAGAAAATACTCTATAAACTTCACTGCCTCTCCCCTAGCTTCAGTCGGCACCTGGGCACACATGAGGAACAGTGACGTCATGTCAATTATACCACTGCTACAATTGTCAGACTTTTTCAGAAAAGCCAACATAATCTTCTCCATCTAATTGTTGACACCATAGATAACCTCCTAAAGAAACCAATAAAATGTTTTAACATTCCTTGACAGCTTTCAAATCCTATATTACTTCATCTGGTTCCCCAAATACCCTGTGAAATATGATTTTGCTTTCCCCATTTTACCAGCAGGGGAACTGAGGTTCAAGAAGGTAAGGATGATAAGACAATGAGTGGGGGCCAGAACCTGCGCTGCCCATTCTGAATTCATAGTCACTCTTAGTCCTACATCTGTGACCACTCACAGGCCATCTGGCCCTGGGTACATTGGACAATGATCTAGGCTTAGATTCCTTTACTGCAAAAAGGGAGGGAAGGAGAAAGAAATAAAGGAAGGCTGACCCAGTTGATGTTTACAGTTTCTTAGATTCCACAGTTAAATAAATCAAAGAACCTTCTCAGGACACTTCACCGGCCATGGCCTCTTCTCAGGTTTCTCGATAATAAGCGTAGTGACTTACCATTTTTTTGTGTAAGCAAGAAGTCAGCTGAAGTCAGCATAACCTTTGAGATTTCCATCAAATGGGCAGGTTCCCATCAAACGGGCAGACTGTTGCCCTTCCCAGGATCCCAACAGATCTGTGTGGCTTATGCTCTCTATCAATGTTCTTGTTCCCACTGAGAACTCTAGAATCCCCTCTAACCTCTAGCAGCTGTTCTTTCCATTTTTCTAATGCAGATTCCGATGTGAGCCCCGGACCCCTCTCTTTAATTCTTCTCCCTGCGGACACCACTCCCTGAAAGATACTCGCAGGAGGATCTATCTAGTAGAGTTCCGAAGCTAAAGTTCAACAAACGAGGCGGCCTCACAGCCTTTTACATTCATAGCCATCCTGACACACCCTCCTGTTAGAAGTCCTCTGCCACCTTAGCCCACACGACATTCTGATTGGCAGGTCTGGCTCCAGCAACTCCTTGCCAGCTCTCTTGCTCTCAGACTTCCCCGTACCACCACTGTCAGGGGAGTGGACCGGAGGGCTGGCCTTTTCATGCAAAGGGCACAGCAAGGACTTTTCTAAATAAAAAGCCATCACCACCACTCAGCAAGTGCTCCCCTCACTTCGGGGCAGATGTGGTTGCAATCAGCTGTGGGTTTATGTTATGTTATTTATTTATCTATCTATCTATCTATTTATTTATTTATTATTTGAGAGAGAGACTGAGATAGCCAGCGGTGAGGAAAGGGAGAAGCAGGCTTCCCGCTGAGCAAGGAGCACGCCGCAGGGCTTGATCACGGGACTCCTGGATCATGATCTGAGCTGAAGGCAGATGTTTAATGGACTGAGCCGCCCAGGTGCCCCCAGCTGTGTTTTTAAATGGCATTTTCCCCTTTGCCACACCAATGTCAACTATTGTGGTGGGGCAGAAAGAACACGCAACGTGCAGCCCAGTTCTGCTTTTGCACCTGGATCTCAGCTTCCCTGTCGGAAGAAGGAGCGGCCGCGAAAATAATGGATTCTTAACTCGGTTGATGAAGAGGAGTTCTTGTTCCTTCCCACCTAACTTGAGACCAGTGGAGAAGGATGCGGTGCTGGCCTTGGGCTGCAGGTGACAGCAGAGCTGCTGAGAGCAAGTTCAGGGAGAGGGAGCTGGACAAAAGGAAGCCATCCAGACTGGCAGTGTGCGCTGGACTGGAGTCGGATAACCTGGTCCTCATCCCAACTCTACACCACTCTTAGAAGTGTTGATTTGGGTCAAATTACCTCACCCGTCTAGAACTCATTTTACTCATCTGTGTAACAACGTGTCGTTTCTGCCCCCTCTATCTCACAGGGTATACATGTGACTGAAATGAGGTAATGTGTGTGAAATATAAAATGTTATATAAAATGTATCACATTTACTATCAGCTGGGGATCACTCCCACTTTATTGGCCAGCAACATCAAGGAGCCATCCAGTGTAAACAGTTCATCCCGTGTGGATTTTATGAAATGGATCACAAATCCTCCTTCCCAGGATTGTTTTATATCAATTTTATGTTAGTTTTCTAAAGCATAAACATGTAAGAGAAGGCAGGTGATCCCGTATAATGGCCGTTGGTAAAATTTGATGGCAATTGTCATTTGTGTTGAAATATTGGCACAAGAAGGCTGTGTCAGCATCATACTTCATCCGTATACTTTTGTGAAACTCATACGAGGGGGTAGAGAGAGAAACATAGTATTCCCCCTTATATTTTATTTTCAAAGAATATAAAATTTATAGTATTTTTATTATTATTTTTATGGTATTATTACCATTTTTATTAACATGTGTATCATTATTATTGTGATATACGGGTTATTTTCCTTGCTGGCCACCAGCCTAGATACTCTAAAGCCTCATCCTCTAAGATCAGAATAAGATTTATGAGCTTTTCAAAAATTGTTGTAATTAGTTATATTAATTTGGGCTACCAGTTGCACCATTCAGAAGTTGTATAAATTAAATCCACAAATATCATAGCTTTGGAAAATAAAGAAATTGAAATTAGATTTTGAATACGGGGATTTGAGGGAAAAGAAAAATGGGATTAAAGTTCAAAACTGCCATCAAATTAGGAAAATAAATATTCTCCACACAATAATTTATTTTCTTGAGGTCCAAAGGAACATAAATATTTCAAATTACATACACCATGTTGCATTTAGCATTTTTTTGCTTTTCTTTTTAAATATAGACTATGTGGACTTTTCACTAGAATTACAAAATTTCTGCATGCTTATTTCTACAAAAGATAGATAAAGAGAATAAAATCTACCCCCTGAGAGGTAACCACTGTGTTACCTCTTCGTGGACTGAAGAAACGGCCCTTGAACACAGAGCTAAGCATCATTCAAAACTACCTTTGAGGAAAATGGCTTCAACCGGTATCATTTCTCCCCTGTTCCCTTTCCGTTACTCTGGATTTGAGAGCTTGCTCTATGGAAGGGGTGTCGAGTCTGACACTGCCCTCACCCAGGGGATGGAAGCAGGACCCCCACACACACTGATTGAAAGCACAAATGGAGGACGGGTGGCCCTTCCTTGGATCTCTGCTGCAAGAACTGCCCTCTCAAGCTGAATGGCACTGAATGAGGCAGACACTCATTTTCTGAAACCTAAAGGCCAGAGTGAACACAACAAATGTTGCAAATCGCTCAGCTTGAATAACTGCTGCCCCAGCAACTCTGAGCACTGCTCATGAAGCCTGCTCTGCATTCCAGAAAACCAAAAAATTAAAGCCCTGATAAGATAACCAGGTAATTAATGAGGCAATTTCCCCTTCCTGCTACATGCAGTATTTATTTTTTAATATAAATTTCTCATCGTCTTAAGCAATAGTACACTCTCTTCCTGTAATCCTTAATAACTTGGCCAAACGAAGCAGTACAAACATGTTATTCACATTTTTTGTGTCTATTTTTTTTTCACTTTTTAGATTACACAAAACAATCTTGTAAATATATTCAGCCTTCTTGGTTTTTTTGGGTTTTCTTTGTATTGCTTTCCTTCCCCCACCCCCCCGCTTTTTTTTACAGAACTGCTTTCATCTTCTAGTTTTATAATTAGCTTTTTTTTTTCAGGTTATATAAAGTGGACATTTTTCATGGTATCAAATATTAATTGACTATAGTGAATTTTTAAACAATTTTAGCTGCAGGATTTTTTCTCAATAAAATTGCATATGTGGACCTCAATATATAAAAAAAGATAAAAGCTTAGCTATATTAAACTAACATGATGGTGATGGCTTATAACCCTGCCCATGTGCCCTACTCCTACCCCGGACTTAGAAACTGCCCAGGGAAGACAACAGAACATAAGTCCAAAAAAACCCCACTTCTGCTGCATCATTTCTTATGAACATATGGCATTACATATTGCTTACTATTTAATTAAAATACATTCTTATACATTTTTTAGCTTCTTTAAGTTGTTATTTAGATGGCCAGAAGAGATGGCCTCTTTAAGTTATTCTTTATTTAAATCATTAGACTCAGAATTCCATATTGGGCAAAATCATTAATGACTAGCAAGGGTTGAGCATGATGTAAAAACACTTATTTTTACAATTTGAGGTTCTGAACGTTGTCAGAGAATTCACATATGCCAAGTTGTTATGTAATCATTGAAATAACAAGGTTTGGAAGCCTTGAGAAGATAAATAGAGCAATTTGAGATTATTTTGGTTTCGTCTGATCCGGGCAATCCATCTTTGAAATACCTGTATGGCCACTCAAAGCATAATTTCCCAATAAAATTGTTTCTCAGAGGGGCGCCTGGGTGGCTCAATCGGTTAAGCGGCTGCCTTCGGCTCGGGTCATGATCCCAGGGTCCTGGGATCGAGCCCCGCATTGGGCTCCCTGCTCAGCGGGGAGCCTGCTTCTCCCTCTCCCTCTGCCTGCCTCTCTGCGTACTTGTTCTCTCTCTCTATCTCTCTGTCATATAAATAAATAAAATCTTTAAAAAAAAAATTGTTTCTCAGCATATTCTTTCCAGTGGCAGACTGGCCTTCATCCTGATCATCACCAGCACTCCAAATTGTAAAGATAGTGCGTGCCATGTTCTAAAGAGAATTTTCTGGAAGACTATCTGTACATTTCATCAGGCTAAGAATTCAGATTTCTGCCATGGTAGATGTCAGGGATTGACGCAAGTTGACGGAAAGAACATGAAACCCTTATGTTCTAATAGACAGTTAACTTGTGGTCAGAAGAATTTGCTGGGCTCCTTTACAGTGTGGTCAAACATGCTGCCTATGTTTTATGGGCAGAATCGCTATCATTTGTTTCCCAGGAAAAACAATCTTGTGTATATATATGTATGTACAGAAGAATGTGTTAAACGATAAATCTCTTATTCTTTCATATCCTTTCTGCCCCTTTTATGAAAAAGAATTATGTCAGGCCTCCGTTGATACATACTTCGACTTCTAATCGTATCTACATCACACTATAAAAGTAAAAAATGCTATCTATCATCCACGCATTTGATTTCAAGTACAACAGCAACGGAGGTATTCAGTGAACTATCTGTCAAACAAGAAAATCCATGACAGACCAGGGACATGCTATGAGAAAGTGAAAGAGGTTAAGAAATCAAAGGAGAAAATTAGACGATAGAAATGAAAAAAGAAAAAAGAAAGCAGATAAAAGTTTGGAAAGCAAGAAAGAGCTCAAAATGTTCTTTAGAAGCGAAGACTTGAGTAGAAGTTTAAAGCATGGACACTGAGGTTGATTATGAAAAACTGCTTCACCTTTGTCCCAATTTTTTTTCTATAAGATGTATCCCACCTATTTACCCCTACTCCCAGGGGTAAATGAGGAAATGCATGTACAGTATTTAGCAAGGTAGTCGGTGAAGTAAATGTTCAATACAAGTTAGCTATTAGCATGAGTTAGTGTAATTAGCAGAAAGGTACTGTGATTACTTGTATTATTTATAGAACTTACCTTACCATTTTAATATAATTTCATGTTTCTAAAAATCAATTATTCTAAGCATCAAATCTTGACATTCTTCCTTTTTAAAAAAAAATTTAATACTGGTCATAATGTTTATGTTTAATACCGGTCATAAGGTTAATATTCTGAAATAAGGAATATTAGGAAAAAATTAGTTACAGTCAAACTAGTTCATAAAGTATAATAGTTAGTGATCTTTAGCCAAACTCTTTAAAACAAATTTTTCTTGCATAAATAAAGCTGAGATCAATTTCTTATTTTTTTAATCCCCTGCCCAAACACAGTTTAGATGTCCCAGAATTCTAGGAAAATTCTAAGTCTTTCCACAAAGTTTGTTCTCTTCCTTAACTCCTCTTCTTCTCTTTCCTATTTTTTATATCCCAAAAATTATTCACAAAATTAAAAATCTCATTGTACACAATATTCATCTTAAAAGGGAACAACCTACTTGTTCTTTCAGAGTAGCTACCATCTTTAAATTTAAATTTACATCTGTATTCTAACCTAACTTTTTTAGTAACAGTGAGCTCTGAAGACAGAAGCTGTATTTCCTTCCCTTATATTCATTACAGTACCATTTCAAACCTGACCATGGAGCAGAAAATCAATTAATATGAATTAATGAATAATGTGTTTACTAAACAGAAGAGGAGGAGAAGCAGAGGTTAATTTCAAAGGCCATCCAATTTCAGATTCCTAATGAGAATTCAGAGTCTTGGGGCTTCACCTTTTTCACTATGATTGAAATGCCAAGTACAAGCTGAGCAGTCTGTTAACAATCTGAAAAGAAAATATATTATCATGATTGTACAGGGAAATTGGAAGCGATTTTCTCTTGGGTTGGAGGTTTAAGCAAACAGGAAGCCCTGTTTAGGATTTGTCTTCATCATCTTTCATCACAAGTCAGCCTGACTTCCTGATAAAGAAATGTGGAACTGCTTTCAGATACTCAACCACATTGGACAGAAATGCCAACTCAACGATCTCCCACTTTAAATTCAAAGTTGCAATTTCTGAACACCCCATCGCCATTGGACCACAGTTCTCAAGGTAAAATTTTGCCTCTTAATCTCTAGGAGCAGTGGGCAGAAAATGAGTCTTTGTTGGTATCTCACCTCCTAGTTAAAGGATCTCACTTTATTTCTACCATTGAACATCAAGAGAGTATGAGAAATAAACCATGTAATAAGAGAATAATAATTAATAATCACAGATCCTTGAAAGTGTTCTTTTCTTTGCATTAATAGGATAGTTTTCTGTAGCTACTTGAAAAACTATTATTTACTAAATGAAACTATAAAGACTTCCTATCAGAATCTTATAGTAATTTCCAGATGGAAAGTGCATAATACTTCACAATTTGTCTCTAATCCGTATAACTAAAATATACTTTTCAAAGCTAGCAATTTCTTCTTAAACTTCAAATTTCATATAACTATTTAGGTTAAACTTGCTAAAATAACAAACACATCAGTTTTCAGTGAAAACTAAAACTTGAGGATTTTAAATTCAAATAAATGATTTTCTACAAAAAGTTCAAGATGAATTGCTAATTCTACATGAAGAAGCTAATGCCAAAAATTTGAGTCTGAAGTTCCAGGGGATACAAACTACAAAATGACTAGTATTTCATCTAATATAAAGTAAAAAAAGAAAAAAGCAAAATCAGAACTCTTATCACTCTAAAAATTATATTGAATTATAATTTTTTATCTACTAGAGTTAAATATACCTATTATTTCACTTGATGGACTTGTAAAATCTACTCTCAGTAATATTTCCAAATATGATTTATTCCAAGGTTCTATTTCATAGTATTTTTGAAAACTTTAGATTCATATAAGAAAGGAAGAGGTCATTGTAATGCAGAAAGAAAAATCAACAGCAGATTCATCAAATATGATTTGTACCAGACTTATAACAACAAACATCTGTGATTTAAATATATCCTCAATTAAATTCTAGAAGTCACTGATTAATGTTGAAGCCCAGAAGAAGACAATGTAGGCAAACTGCCACATCACAAACATTCCAGATGTTTCTTGAGCCCAGTTTGTTCCCCACTTACCAGCCTATGACAAACACCATTCAGTCTTTCCTACTGACTTCCAAAATTGCATATTCTATATTCATTTTTAAAAGACAAAAGAGGCAAAGTAGAAAGAGGAAAGTAAACTTGAACAAAGACATATAGTTTGTTTTCTGTCCAAGAAAATAAAATGTGCATTTGTTGAGAAACATATGAATTAATTTCCTTAGACTGATGCAACACCTCAAAAAAACTCACAGGAATCATCACCATGGGTGGTAGGATGCTGAGTTCCCCACAGGAAGCGGCTCAGGTAATTGCTTGCTTGTTTTGTCCTGAGAGGCATCCTATTACGCGCCTACGGGTTTCTTCTATGAGAAAATCCGCCGCGTGGCCCATTTTGTTTCAGGCATTTCAGAGGCATTTGTCTCATGAGTTTAGAAAGTCCATCATCTTAATAAGTGATCTGTAGAACAAATGACTAAATGGGAAATACATGCTGTTGGCAAACAAGCTATATTACAACATACGAAAAAATTCTACAAATAATGTAAAGATCTGAATTCCAAGTTAGAAAACATAGTCACTTCTGGAATAAGACCACAAATCGGAGAAGGGTCAGATTATCCGGCTGGTTAAGTTGTCTGGAAGGAATTCCAATGCTGAGGCCATTATTAGGCAAGCCCCATGAAAGGAAGTAAGAATTACTTCATCACTGTCTCCATACCCACAGATCCCAGTGAGGTCAGTTTAAGAGTTCTACAAATAACTCTAGCTTGCACACACTGCACCACACACCATGCTCCATGGTGGGGATACAGAATTGAATATTATCTGGCTCTTGCTGTCATGGAATTTAATTCAGCAGAGAAAACAGACCCATAAACAGATCATTCCAAATTAAAAAAGGACATAATGACAGAACTATTCACAGCATTCAATGGCATCTGAGGGAAAGAGGGCATTGGGTCCAGTATGAAGAAGGGAAAGGCTGTCCTGGAAGGCTTCCCAGAAGAGATAGTCCCTGGCCTGAGCTTTGAAAGATAGGTTGGAGTCTTGCAGTCAGTGAAGATGGGCAGAGGAACATTCCAGATTACAAAAGGGTGTGAGCAAAGGCACATATGTCCACAACAGCAACTGCAAGCCATTTAGTATTACCAGGGTCTAAATGTAAAATTAAACCAGGGTATAAAGTTTAAAAGCTAAGGCTGAAGACCCTATAAGGGTCCCAGCCTCAGAAAACACGTGCATTGTGTTGAGGAGCTTGGATGTTACCCAAAGAGCACTGGGAAGTACCCAGAAAGCAAAATTTCCCCAGTCCCTTCACTGTCCCTCTCCTGTCACCAGCACACAAGACAGTCATGAGTCCATCACTTCGGGAAGCAGTGGGAAAGTGGAGGGGTGAGGAGAAGTATCAGCTCATCCTTTCTCTTCCTGCTGCCATCCTTGAATAAATGTTAACTCTGCTCCCTTGTCAGCCTCATTGGATTGAACATAGCATATCTGAGATACAGAAGAGAAGGCTAATGAGTGTCACATAGAAGCAATATTAGAAGAAAGTGCATTCTAATACAGGGCAAAGGGGGATGTATCGGTAGCTAGAAACCAAAGAAAGAAGACTCTGCAGGAGCAAAGGAGCAGGCGTGTGTAGGGGTATACATGAAATTTGCAAAGGTGAGGTAATGAATATCCAGGAACCAGAGAAGAACACAGGAATCATTGTAAGAGGAATCATTGTAACAGTATCTAGGTGTATTTCGCATGTAAAGTATTGTTTTCATGCTTAAATAAGTGATTTCTATACATATTGTACGAAGTATAATAATACTGAGTTCTATTCCAAAAATTTCTCCTGGGAACCAGTCCCATTATTTTATAAGGTATACTATATGTCCATGTATATAATATAAATTAACCAAAAGAGGAAAAACAAATATATTGGGGAAAGTTGAGTGAAAGAATTGATCTGAGAAGAAAAACATAAGAAGGAAGGCTGAACAAAAGAGAAGAAATCCAAAGTCCAGCTGCAATAATCACCAACCTTCAGTGAATGCTTACAATGTTCTTACTCTAGGTACCATCTTAAGGGCCTTAATTCTATCTCATTCAATCCTCTCACAGCCCTACTGCTATTTTGCCCATTTTACAAGTAAGGAAACTGAGGCTTAGTGAGGTTGAATAGCAGAGCTGCTAAACTGAAGCCACGCAGGTAATAAATGGCACAACAGGAATTGGAATCCAGGGAGTCAGAACCCAGGTCCCCTTAGTGGAAAGATGTTGCCCTACTAAAGAGAACAACTCTGGGTTGAAACCATGCATTAAGTGAAGCAATCCAATACCCCCGCCCCCCCAAAAAAACCAAAAAGGCTTCCCTGAACACAAATGTCACGAAAAAAGAAAAAAGATTAGTTTTAATTATCTTGGAATGTCTATGTTAAAAACATTGAAATCTGTGCTGTTTTCCACCATGTTCCAAAGGTAGTACCATTGGTTCTGAGGCATAAATAACTTGTTACTAATAACAAGCATCTTGGTTTGTAAATGAAAATTCTGTTACAGGGAAAAAATAACTTTACACATCTAGAAGGAAGCTATAATCAACATATGTTACTTTATGTGCATACACATATCCTCCCATCTAAAAAAATAATAATAATAATGACATGCACGTAAGGCTTGGCTACAAAAAAAAGGAATCTGCCTAAAGTTATGACAGAGCAAGTGGCAAAATCATTTTGGGAAAGGTCTCTTGTCAGCAAAATAAATTTCTACTTAGCTGTATCTTTTAATTAGTTTTACAAAGAGAGCAACCAATTACTCTGACCAGAAGTTTATTTACTCAACACTTTTTATTCAGAGCTAATAACCTCTACAGCTTCATGGTTCTGAATGTTTATTCATATCTGAGCAGAGTTAATCTGGCTATTGGTCTGATTTCTCTATGAAAGGACACTATTCGGGGCGCCTGGGTGGCTCAGTCAGTTAAGCATCTGCCTTTGGATCAAGCCCTGCATCAGGCTGTCAGGCTCCCTGCTCATTGGGGAGCATGCTTCTCCCTCTCCCACTCCCCCTGCTTGTGCTCTCTCTCTCTCTCTCTGTGTCA
The DNA here is from genome assembly GCF_054177405.1 of Leptonychotes weddellii. NCBI lineage: Eukaryota > Metazoa > Chordata > Mammalia > Carnivora > Phocidae > Leptonychotes > Leptonychotes weddellii. Next base: position 85,751,393 of record NC_138370.1, read on the forward strand.
AATAAATAAATAAAGTCTTTAAAAAAAAAAAAGAAAGAAAGAAAAGAAAGGACACTGTTCTTAATATTGTTATATTACACAAACTACAGTTGAATTAAACCATGGAATGATGTTGGCTTTAAAAAGACCAGTCTATAAGTCATATTTTTTATACTTCTAATGTCTATATTAATCCAATTAATGAATAACACCTTTATTATCATTATTAGTGCTAATTGGTAGCTGATCATCATTAAGTAATTAATGCACACTTATACTCCAAACATCTTAAAATTCATTCATTCAGCACTTTATCAAACGTTTATTAGGTACAATGAACTGTAAAGGATGTTTTAGTAATAAATAAGAAATTGAACTGGAAATCAAGAAACTTAGTAGTAGTCAACACCTCTTTTTATCTACTAACTCCCATAATTAAAACATAAAGATTTAAATAAACCAGCAGGCTAATCTTTCAGAATACCTCTAAGCAAAGTTTGTCTCAGAAGGGACAACCTTTGTTCTGTTTTCAGTATATCCAAATCATATTAAGAAACCCAGCCCATATAATAAGATTCCTATTTCTAAGACAGTAGTGAATGTCTGATATTTTTACTTTATATGTCTAAATGCAACTAATTTCTAAGTGTTCCTGTGGAGGAAAGAAAACCACAACAGAAATCATTTGCTTTTTTTAATTTAAAATGTTACATCTTCAAGTCATACTTTCCACAATGAAAACATGTCCACTTGTTGACATGCTCTACTCTAACTAAAATGACACAATCATTTCAACCCCCTGAATTTAAAATTGAAATGTCTTTTCCTTGTTTCAGAAAAGAAAGAACCACCCTATGATTAAAATTTCCCACAGTTTCTTTTAAAGTGCTTGAACTTAAAAAAAAAAAAAGAGAGAGAAATTAAGAAAGAAGAAAGAAGAGAAAAAGAAGGAAAGCTCTCTTCTATTTTTATCAGAAATTACTCTTCCCACATAGACACTGTGGCTAGCTCAATGAGTGTTGGCAAGTGGAGTTATTTACAACAGTAGACTTCTCCCTCCATTCCCCCACTCTTTCCAGGAGTGCAAGTAGACAGCTGCCTTTGAGGATTTCCTATCTTGTTCCCCTGACCCCTCCAAGCACTCATTTCTTTCCCCTTTCCAACTGTGGCTTCCCTCAAATTGCTGAACTGCACAGAATGTCCTCTTAACCCCACATTAGCTGCCATAGGAAATTGAGTCTTTAGATGATATAATGTCTAAACAACATCACCTACTCAAATCTTTGCAAACAAGAATATTTCTGAATTGCTTTTGAGGTCATTATTTGCCCACCTACACAGCTGTTCCAGTAGTTCAATACTTACTGAGCATCTTTATAATGCAAGTTAACTTTACTTGGCCCTGCAGGAAAAAATTTAATGTAATGACACTGTGACTGTCCTCTGGGAACTCTGCTCACAGATTGATGCAAGCCTACATAGATCTACTACAGAAACACTACTGAAGTACTAGAACGGAGGGAAAACAAAAAGCAGAGGGAATGGGAGGGTGAGGAAGAGAGTAGGAGTTGTTGACATTGCCAAGGAAAGATTTCATTGCTATTTTGAGATCCAGCTAACTGAAAGATCAAAAAGCACAAAAATACTGAAATAAAGAGGGACCACAATTCCAAACAACTAAAATAAAAATTGGCATTCTTTTTTGGAATAAGGATCTGCCTAACAATATCTAAGTGTTTATAGCTCTGGCGGAGATCCCTGAAAAATACAATAAAAATTCATATGAATGAAGTTTTAAACCATATTCATTGAAAGGCATCAAGTATGTTCCCCAGGGACCTAGATGAGACTGGATGTCTCTCTAGCTTATTTCCATTCTACTCACAACAATCTACACTAATTGGTGCCACTCCCACTTCAGACAAAGCTCTTTTGGTGGTCTGAATGGCTCAGGTTTAATGAAGCCACAGTGAGGCTTTCACCATATTCTTACAAAGCTCTGCCACATTCAACCTCATTCAACAAACATTTCCTCAGCACCTACTACAGGCAAGGTTCTGGGCTAAATAAATAAATAAATAAATGTGAACAAAATACAGTCCTTCCGTTAATGCACTCACAGTGGGAGAACCTACCTACCTGTAAATAGTTAACCTGAAGCAAAATGGGAGAGGCACTGAAAGAGTAAGGAAAGGAACTGTGGACAAACAAAGGAGGAGCGTTTAAATGGGGGAGGGGGAAAGAAATACTCCAGAGAGACCTCACAGGAAGGTGACCTCTGAGGAGCAGCTACAAGTATGCTTGCCCTTTTCTTACAGAACAGTAACCAAATTTCTAGGAATGAAGGCAAGAACCAAAGTTTAAAGGGTCAGGAGTCAAATTAGAAGAGTTAAATATGCTCTGTGAAGGGATTTATACTTTAACCTCTAGGCATTAGGAAGAATTCTAAGCTACTGAAGAATTTTAAATAAAAATAATTTTAAACAAATCAAAATATAATGAATGCATATTTGTTATCCATATCTAATATTATACTAATGTTATAATGTTATAACTAATACTGCATTAATTACATGTATATGTAATTACTCTGGCAAAGTGGTGAGAGATAGAGGGGAGAAATAAAGCTAAAAGCAAGAAGATGAATTAAGAAACTGTTCCAGTAGTTCAAGTAAGAGATGAAGAGGATTTGAACTTAGTGAAAACTGGAATTGAGAGAAAGGGACAGAAAAGTGCTTCAAATGTATAATTGATAAATCTTGATTTCCAATTACATGTGTGAGGCTGGGAAACTAAAAATCTGGGAGGATCTCCAGGGTTCTGACTTGCAGAGGGGGTGGGTGCAGAAGTAAGGCATCTTGAGCATAAAGAAGTAGAAATCTTTGGGATAGAAGAAAATAAGTTAATTGAAGCTTGTTAACTATGAGGTACTCATGGGTCATTTAAGAGGATTCATCCAGAAGATACTGGAAAAATTTATGACAACACCCTGCTCCCCATTCAAAGGTACATGGGGAAAATGGAGAAAAAAATTCAGACTGATTATGTCCTGGATTAAAAATAAACATTCAACATAAAGGTAGCCAGAAAATTAAAAAAATTAGAGATTAAACAACACACTTCTAAACAACATGAGTCAGGGAAGAAATCTCAAGAGAAATGGAAAAATGTTTTAAACTAAATGAAAATGAAAATATACCTTAGCAAAATTTATGGGATGCAGTGAAAACAGTGCTTAGAGGGAAACTGAAGAAAAGTAGAAAGATCTAAAATCAATAAACTAAACTTCCACTTTAGGAAATTAGAAAAAGATAATAAAATTAAATCCAAAGTAGAAGAAATAATAAAAATTAGAACAGAGAATTTTTGCATCCATGTTCATCAAGGATATTGGTCTATAATTCTTTTTGATGGGGTCTTTGGTTTGGGGATCAAGGTAATGGTGGCCTCATAAAACAAGTTTGGAAGTTTTCCTTCCATTTCTATTTTTTGGAACAGTTTCAGAAGAATAGGTATTAATTCTTCTTGCAATGTTTGGTGGAATTCCCCTGAAGCCATCTGGCCCTGGGCTTTTGTTTGTTGGGAGATTTTTGATTAGTGCTTCAATTTCCTTAGTAGTTATAGGTCTGTTAAGGTTTTCTATTTCTCCCTGGTTCAGTTTTGGTAGTTTATACATCGCTAGGAATGCATCCATTTCTTCCAGATTATCTAATTTGCTGGCATATAGTTGCTCATAATATGTTCTTATAATTGTTTGTATTTCCTTGGTGTTGGTTGTGATCTCTCCTCTTTCATTCATGATTTTATTTATTTGGGTCATTTCTCTTTTCTTTTTGATAAGTCTGGTCAGGGGTTTATCAGTCTTGTTAATTCTTTCAAAGAACCAGCTCCT
>NC_138370.1:85755763-85772644 GCF_054177405.1 Leptonychotes weddellii
CAGGAAACAAACTGAGGGTTGCTGGAGTGGTGGGGGGTGGGAGGGATGGGGTGGCTGGCTGATAGACATTGGGGAAGGTATGTGCTATGGTGAGTGCTGTGAATTGTGTAAGACTGTTGAATCACAGACCTGTACCTCTGAAACAAATAATACATTATATGTTAAAAAAAAAAGAAGAAGAAGAAGAAGGAGAAGAAGAAGAAGAAGAAGGGGAAGAAGATAGCAGGAAGGGAAGAATGAAGGGAGGGAAATCGGAGGGGGAGACGAACCATGAGAGACTATGGACTCTGAGAAACAGACTGAGGGTTCTAGAGGGGAGGGCAGTGGGGGGAATAGGTTGGCCTGGTGTTGGGTATTAAGGAGGGCACGTACTGCATGGAGTACTGGGTGTTAAAGGCAAACAATGAATCATGGAACACTACATCAAAAACTAATGATGTAATGTATGGTAATTAACACAACATAATAAAAAAATAAATAAAAAATAAATTAGAACAGAAATCAATGAAATTGATAAAAGGAAATAAATAGAGAAAATCAATGAGACCAAAAGTTGGTTCTTTGAAAAGATCAATAAAATTGATAAGCCTCTAGTCAGTATAACTAAGAAAAGTGAGAGAAAACCAAAATTATGATAACAGAAATGATAAAGGGGACATCACTACAGATCTCATGGATATTAAAAGAATAATAATGGAATGCTATGAACAACTGTTATGTCCACAAATTTGAAAGCCTAGGTAAAATGGATCATCCTTGAAAGATATAGTCTGCCAAAACTCACATAAGAAATAGACAATCAAAAGATGTCTGTATCTGTTAAAGAAATTGAACCAGTAATTTATAACTTCCAAAAGAGAAAGAACCAGGCCCAGATGGGGTCACTGGTGAATTCTACCAAATAGTTAAGGAAGAAATTTTACCAATTCTCTATAATCCCTTTGAGAAAATAGAAGCAAAAGGAATACTTCCTGACTCATTCTATGAGGACAGCACTGCCCTAATACCAAAAAAAGGACATTATAAGAAAACTACATACCACTATCTCTTATGAACATAGATGTAAAATCCTCAACAAAATAGAATCCAAGAATGTATAAAAAGAATTATATATTGTGATTAAGTGGGATTCATCCCAGGTATGCAACACTGATTCAACATTCAAAAATCAATTAATGCAATCCATCACGTCAACAGGCTAAAAATGAAAAATCACATAAGCATATCAATAGAAGCAGGAAAAGCATGTAACAAAACACAACACCCACTCATAAAACTCTCAGTGAACTAGGAACAGAAGGGCATATCCTCAAGTTGATATAAAGAACATCTATAAAAAATCTACAGCTAATATGATATCTAATGGTGAAAAACTAGAAGCCTTCCCACTAAGATCAGGAACAAGGCAAAGATATCCCCTCTTGCCACTCCTTCTCATTATCATCCTGGAAGTCTAGTTAATGCAATAAGACAAGAAGAGGATTAAAGGTATACTGATTGAGAAAGAAGAAGTAAACTGTCTTTGTTCTCAGATGACATGACTGTTTATGTAGAAAGTCTGAAAGAATTGACAAAAATCTCCTGGAACTAATAAGCCACCAGACCAAGGTTGCAGAATACAAAGTTAATATAGTAAAGCCAATCATTTTCTTATATACTAGCATAAAATTTGAAATTTAAAACAAAATACCATTTGCCCAAAAGAAATAAAATACTTAGGTATAAACCTAACAAAAAGGGCTCCTGGGTGGCTCAGTGGGTTAAGCATCTGCCTTCAGCTCAGTGAGTTAAGCATCTGCCTTCGGCTCAGGTCATGATCCCAGGGTCCTGGGATTGAGCCCCACGTCAGGCTCCCTGCTCAGTGGAGAATCTGCTTTGCCCTCTCCCTCTGTCGCTCTCTCACTCTCACTTTCTCTCTCTCTCAAATAAATAAATAAAATCTTTTAAAAAACTAACAAAAGATGTACAAGATCTAAACCCTTAGAGATTAGAAAATATTGTATTGTCCTCTATATATGGCTTTCTGCTACACTGAGAACCTTTAAGAATCATGTAGTAGAGCATCTTCTTCAGGGTATTAGTCCATGTAATGAAGCAATTCATTCCTGTGTATTAATTAAATGGATTCAGTACTCAAGGTGTACAATGACTATGCTGGGAACTGAGGTTAAGAGACCAATAAGAGATAGTTCTGACCTTATTTAATTTGGGGTATTGAAGAGGGAAAAAGAGAGTGAGGAGAAGTCAAAGAGGAGAAAAGTTTAGAGTGGGATTTGGGCTTATATTCCCCTGGTTTGACCTACTTTATATTTTGTATTTCTTTTGGGGTTGGGGTATAAAAAAAGTCACCTAAGCTGGTTTACAATTATTTAAAGGTTTCCTATATGAGGCTCTGTTATAGCCAGATGGAACATGAGAGCCAAACCTTGGAGTCACCCCTCTAATGCAGTTTCTTCCCTAAGTAGCACCTGAAAAGAGCAAATGTGTTGGCCCAGAATCTATACCATAGGGTGTAGGACATCAAACCAGAGATCACTAAGACAGGAAAAGTGCTTATCTTCCAATAGAAGCACACTTCAAAGGATTAGGCACATACTTCAAAGAGTGTTTACCCTCCTGTCTCTTGGATGCCTTGGTCTAGTAGCCAGTACTAACACCCCATTAGCACCTCATTAGCCTGGGCTCAAGAATGCTGGAAAATAGTCCTGGACCTAGGAAGCATCCCTAGACTGACACTAAAAGATTCCTCCATTTTTCTTAGCACTTTTATAAATGCTCCAGTAGTCATCCAACCCCCAAAATAATACATGTCTCAGTTCTAGAGTTGCTGTCAGCTACTCATATGTACCAAAGTAGGGCAAATTTTAACATCCAGTATCATATATCCAAATCTTCCTTTAAAAATACCCCCCAAAATAGGCATCAGGTCCAGGAACACTTTGGCAATGTGGGTCTCCAAAATCCTTACCTAATAATGAAATATGCCCTCAATGTCAGATTTTTACAATAACTTGGTCTTTTCTGCTTTCTGTATATTCCAATTCTGGCTGCCTGTAGACCATTTAACCCAACAATTCACAGTACAACATCTGGGATGTTGCGGACACCAAAATTCTCATACAGCAATTCAAAACATTCTTTTTTCACAAAAAGCAAAATCATCTCCCTGAAGATTCTATTACTAGCACATGGAATCTGCTTCCACAGCATCCTGTAAGAGAACTGGACCCCCCTCTATAAATTTTCCCAGATGCATTCCACATAGTGCGCATCAGACTGAACAGCCAAACACACCAACCTAACATAAACTGTACAGTTGCCAGATAACTAACGTTTTCAGAAACTTTGTAAGTGTTATTTGAAAGTGAAAGAAGGATCAAGAATCCTAACTTACTAAGGGGGAACAAGAGTGAGACCTCTTGATGCTATTTTGTTCAAAAGCACAGTATAGCACTTACTCTCTATTCGTAGCTAAAAAGAAAACTGGAAATACATGATGAAAATGAAATGACTATTACCCCTTTAAATTAATGGGCATTTCTGATGAAACTGGGTCAGTGCACTTCACATCTCATGAGCTGGTTGAAAGGTTAAGTTTTCCATGGGATATCAAGTTGTGATTCCACTTGGGAATTCCAACTATTAAAAAATGAGAGAAAAGAATCTCATTTGATACGCTATCTTGTGAAAACACATTGGTAAAACAAATGTCTTGTCTGGGGATCATTTTGTATGACTTAAAATTATCAAATCACTATGATGCACAGTTGAAATTATAAGATGCTGTATGTCAATTATACTTTAATAAAAAATGCTCCATTCACAAATCTATACATATTTTTACTCCAATGGACACATATACATTGTTCTGAACCTTCCTTTTTTATTTGAATATTATATTTCAAGATATTTCTGTAACCACATAAGGATAGCTATACATTTTTCTTTTAATGGCTACATATTATTTCTCTATCATTTAACTTTACTTGGGGTTATTTCCAGTTTAGTAAGCTAGGTGTGAAATTTCCTTTTTTTTTTTTTTTTTTTTTCAGAATCTGGTTTCAGTGTTGTTTCGCAAAAATAAAATGGAAGGCTTTCTCTACTCCAATTTCAGAAAAGATTCACGTTTAAAGTACCGTGAGCCTTGACCTTTTTCATAGGGACAACACTTTAATAATTTTTTTAAATAATTTTCTTCCTTGTAATTGTTCAGTTTGAGTTTCCCTGTCATCTGTTATCAATTTTGGTCATATGTACTTTCCTAGAGAATCATCCATGTATTCAGATTTTTAAATATTTGTGAAAAAAAAACATAAACATTTCTTATAATTTCCTTTGTATCTGGTTATTTTTCCTTTGGTTTCTAATTTTGTGTGTTTGCATCATCTCCTTTTTCTCTTTAATGAGGTTAACTAGTGATTTATCTGTGTTGTTGGGAGACTGATTTGTGTATTAGCTCTACTATCTTTCTGTATTCTAATTTCTTAATATTTGTTGTAATTTTTATTAAACTTCTACTTCCTCTTTCTTAAAAAATAGTTTTGTTGGGGTTTTTTTCCCCTAACTTATTCTTTAAAAGATCATGTCATTTGTGCTTAAAGCCATGAATCTTCTCCTGAGCATGACTTCAGCTTTAGAACCTAAGTTCTTGTATATAGTGTTTTATTATTGTTATTTTCTACATGCTCTGTAACTTCAGTTCTGAATTTTCTCTTGAGCCTAAAACTTATTTGAGAATTGTCTTTCTTGTTGTTGTTGCTTTTAATTCTAGATGGTTGGGATTTTATTTTATTTCTGTCATAAATTTCTAGTTTCAGTGTATTGTGATCTATGACTACATTATGCCCTCTTTTTCTAGTTTGCACAATTTATTGAGGTTTTCTTTGTGCCCCAACATAAGTTTGTTTTTAATATTCCAAGACCATTAGAAATGAGACCATGTTCTCTGATTTCAAGTCAAGGAAAATGTGTGTGTGTGTGTGTGTGTGTGTGTGTGTGTGTGTGTATAGTTTAGATTTCATCATCATGTGTCTTTTTAAAGAAAGACGCATGGGTATTCTGTTCCCTGCATTCTTTCATGTCTGAGGTGATCTGTCTGTGTCCTATAGACTCAAACAGCTCCGCTGAGTCTAAACTTCTGATTGTCTGACAATACTTTCCTCCCTCCACAAATTTCCCTTCTTGGATTTATTGTTTCCCTTCTGTGACATTTCATTTCACAAAAGTAATATTGTCTTTAATCTACTTGATAATGTGGAGAATTATATGTTTGAAATGGTTTTTTCTACTTGTGGGCATAATTCCTACTCTGATGTGAATTAGTCATCTGTCTTACATCATAAAAATAATAATAATAACTTGAGGACTCTCTACTTGCCACTTCACATGGATTAGCTCCTATTCCTCTTTCTTTTGTGTTCAATATCTGTGTATAGATCCCATGTTCACTCTTTCCAGGAAATGACATCCTTGAATGAAGAGAGTTCTTTCAGGACCAATTGAGACTGGTGTGAGAGGAGCCAAGGAGAAAAACTGGGACGGCAAGTACCTTGAATTCAAACATATTGTCTCAAAGTACTTTCTCAATAATTTTCAGGCCTAGGTATGTCTCCAGTTACAATGTTTCCTGCATTTAAGTTGCTATACCTCCATTTTTCTGTCTCCGTGCCCAACACGGAGTTAGGGGGCTATCTTGCTGGGGCATTGCAAAGCACCTGTGGGTGTCCATAACTCCCTAACAAACTATCCTAAAAATAATGTATGCATTTTTACATCCACATACATTTTTACATATCTGCATTTTACCTACACATAATAAGTGTACTATGAGTTTCACTGATATAAAGGATGTATAGAGCACAATTTACAAAATATTCACAAAAAGATAATTATAAAAGTCTATAGCCAATTGATTCTCCCAGAACGCTTTTATTGAGTTTTGCCAAATTTGTACCCAGCCTATAGCTGTGACCGACAAGCAAATGTGGCTCTGACACAAAAGTTGGATGATATTTGCAGTTAGTTAATAAGTAAGATGAAAGTGAAGCAGCAAAGACGCACATCTGGGAGCTTCACGCTCTCAGTGGTGACTTGAGCAGCTTAGTCACTGAACCAAATAATAGATTCAAACACTAAAAGGATACTTCCTCAAGTTTTTGTGCTGCAGATGTGACACTGTTCATTTGAATCAGCATTATTAATGTTTTCTCTATCACTTTAAGTCCAAATAATAAACAAACAATAAGCGAAGTGCTAATCTCTAGCATTTGCAGGTTTTCATGGTATGATATTCCCACGACGGCTGATTTCAAACCACCAATGTGACATCACTGATTACAGGGTTGGGAGGAAATGCATGGAAGGGCACTTTCATATAATATTTTCACCAATCAAATGCAATCGATGTAAACACCTCAAGGACATAGATAATTAGAAAATATGGTAATTAAGGAGTGATGAGTTTTGAGTGCTTATTACCTTTGTTTTTAACATTATTGTAAGTTTATAATTTAATGACTGTGTTTAACGATCAACTTGCAAAATTTCAAAAATTTACAAATTGGCTCTAGGCAGCGGACCATGAGCTGGCTCCTACATACCATGATAGTCTTCAGCTGCTGCGATTCCCCAACAAATCCGTTTGCCTTCTAACATCTTCCCTCTTCCTAGTGATCAGCCTGCTTGTGAGGAAAAGGGATATCTGAGTCAGTGTGGGTACACAGCCTGACCCTGCTCCTCCCTGGCCATGTAAACCTGAATTTGACGACCTTCCAGCAGCAAATCCAAACCCCCAGATCCTGTCATTCCTGAAAGAGATCCTTGGTTTGGGCTTTTTAGGACCTAGCACCCAACTTGTAAAGCACGCCAGTCATTATCAGGGGTCAGAGATGTATGTGCCAGCAGACCAAGGTCATGTCAGTTTGGTCCTAATGTCACTGTTTCTCGCAGCTATACTTGGCAGGCCTGGCTTGTGTGTGCCCAGTTTCCTTTAAGATGGCCTTTCTTATTTGTTTTACACCATTGTTATTTTGTATTATTTCAAGGAATAAACTGGGATGAAAACACATGTCCTCTGTCATCTTTTGCCAAAAGCCTGCATTTGGTCTTTAAATGTAAACATTTTCACTTGAGAGTCAGGTTCCTCTTTATAAGCAATGCCCTTGAGATACATAATCTAAAAGAGGTACCATACGAAAATTAAGTATGTCAGTATCAAAATAAATGTACCTCACAAAAGAAAGTGCTGAGCATATAGGGAATGATTACAAGGGTGGGAAAAAAACAAACAAAAAAAAGTCTATATGTTAGGACATTTGCCAATCGTATACAAATCTTTAAAGAACCAGATCTTTTTAATCCCCAGCTGAAATGCATTACACACATCGTTTAACGATAAGAAAGGAGGAACTATCTACATGTGTTTCCCATATAAATGGAAGAGACAATTTTTGAGGAGGGGAAACAAGGTCATTGACTCACAATCAAGTCATTCCAAAGTGGTGGAGTCTGTGGTATTTATTCTCTGTGTGTGGAACATTTACAATTAAAAAAAAAAAAAAAAGATAGCCCACATCATTCCCACAAAGTCTATTTGCTGAAAGGAAACATGTCATTGCACTGAAGAGCTCCAGAAGAAAAACAGAGGTATGTGATTAACATTCTCAGTGTTTCTTTCTTTTTTAAATAGAGATTTGTTTCAGAACATTTTGAGATATATCCTAATATTTAACATGGGAATACTGCCCATTTGGGTGTATATTTGTTCTTCAAAATTTGCCTCCAAATGAGAGAAGAAGAAAAAAACAATATGACCTAGAGCAAGATAGAAAAATTTGTTTCTGGGAAGGACGTGAAAAGATTCGGGAGACGGCAACACAGCACTCAATGTGAAGCTACTTATCAGGCCAAAAGTCGGCTATCTTCCCATAGGAAGGTGTAGGAGGGGAGCCCCGGCAAATCTTATCTTCGAAGCGAGATAGATGGTCCCTAGAGGAACAACGACTCCATCAAGTTTTCACTCTTCAGTGAAATAAATAATGTCTTTCCACAAATAATTTGCTCTCGAAAGGCAGCACCCAGACATGGGAAGCAGAAGGAATGGCTAAGGGCTGTGGAATGTTCTGAACATGAACAGTAAAGAATGTCCGTCTTTGTAATTGAGAAATGAGATCACTTTGAAAAAAAGAAATGTCTAGAACCAGGGCTATTGCACAAGGAAGGCACGTTTTTGGAGCCTCAGAAAAATGCATTCTCAAGATTAATCTTTACATCTGTTTCCAGAGGCTTCATTCAAAAGTCGACACTTTTGTACAAAGAACAGTCTAGCGCTGTGACAAGCAAGCCGCGTTGCCAGCAATGTCCTAGCGACTCATAAATCTGCGGGACATAGTGCATATAGAGTGCAACCACCCTCGCTACACCCCTGCAACCTCTCCTTGCCCCCGAAATTTGGAGGCTTGGAGTAAAAAGAGAAAATAAAAGCAATATAGAGTGTGAGAAGAAAGTAGCCTAATATATAAAATGAAAGACAAAGGCAGACTGGATTATGCCAGCGAGCCATCTGCACGGCTGAAGGCTTCTTCCAGCAAAAAAGGCTCCACTGTTCCTGAATCAATTGCTTCCTATTCACAGGCTCACTGTATAGGGCTAAATTCAAAATGGCTCTCGGGAACTTCTTGCCAATCCTGTGGTCTGATTTTAGGCTCTCTTTTTCTCTTGCTTTTTAAGACCCGAGGATGTAAGTACGTATCAGTGCTGTAACCTTGCCAGCATTCACTGGAATGAGTCAAAGGGACCTGGCATTAAATCACAGGGATTCGAGCTGCTAATAAATACAGCAGGCCCCATCCATTGTTGATTAATTCTGACTGAAATCTAAACACCAAACAACAAACACTCTTCTGAACTGCACTGGTACCCATTAGTTTGATGTGTTTATTAGACAGGGCTGTGTTCTTTCAAGTTTATTAACAACAGATTAAAAAAACTGCAAACAAATCTAGGTTTCTTTTTATGATTTAAAAGTGTGGGTACCATTTGCTAATGTTTTTAGGGTTTGACAGCAAATCCAAACAAAGCTAAAACATACCATCATGTCAAATTAAGATCCCGGTACAAAGAATTAATAGTTATTGTCAATGCGCAGCTCCCGTTATCCAAGTAATCAAAATTTCTACTTAAGTTTATAACTTTAAGAGTTGTCATTTTTTTTAAATCCATCTCTGAATAGATATTTAAGGAGTATCATAGGATGAGATGTAAAATCTCTGCAAGTGATATAATCTATTGCATACTTTTAAAGATTATAGAAGATATTTCATGGTATTTGATTATAGTTATCAGCAGACTTCCTAGAGGTTAATTCTAAATTGCACCAACTAACACGTGGCCGTGAATGTGCTGTATATTATTTATTAACAGTGCTTAAAAGTGAAAAAAAATTACAAGCAAATATTCAGTGTGCAAAGATAATCAATGGTGCCTCAGTATCAAGAATTCAAGAGATCAGAGACCACAAGTACAGATTTTCAAACTTTTAATATTAACTCTGGCTAGTAAAGCCTGGGTAAATCCTTGAAAATGTCCAAGGTATAGACTTTAAACAACCTGGTAGAAGACACTGAAGTCCCAGAGAGTCTCAAAAACCCCCAATTACTGCTATTTCAGGTTCATCAGTGGGAGCAAAGATATAGAGACATATAAGCCATATTTATAGCCCAGGAAAATTTCCATAAAGTATATTTACCTTAACTTAAGCTGTCTAAAGACTATAAATAGATTTTACTGGCTTAAAGACTCTCTCTCTCTCTCTATATATATATGTATATAGAGATCTCTCTCTTTCTCTCTCTCTCTCTCTATATATATATCCTGTTAATAGTTTCTGCAAACCATGTAATTTTAAATAACTCTTTAAGTAATGTGTGAAGGGGGGAATAATTTTCAAGTGTTGACTAAACAGAAAATTTCTCATCAAATCTAGAGCCTTGGGAGAGCCATCATATCCTAAGGTCACGTGAGGCAACATCTTGATTTGAAAAGCCTTCCGTAAGTGCATCTGCTATTGCATTCACAAAATATTTCAACCCAAATCTGTCACTGCCATATCTGGATTCTCCCCAGAGCTTCCCAGACCACCAGAGCTCAGCTCAGCAACTCCAAAATTAAATCATTACTTCTTTTAATCCTAAATCATGTCCTCTTAATTTTTACAGCATGTAAACTACTAAGCTCTTATTCTCCGCTTTTTTTTCATGAATGCATAAAAACCATGATAGTGAAGGTCGGAAGACAACTATAACAGATCATAAAATTGATTGGTCTATTCAACCCAAAGGTTACTGTTATTACGGTGGTACTGGTGGGGATTATGATTATGTGAGTCAAGAGTAATGTTTGATTTTATGACATGTATAAACAAATCCTTTTTACCAAAAGAAAGCATTATAAACACTTCAAAGACCATATGGTATGAAAAATATTGCTTTGTGTCTAAAATGGTAAAGATCCAAGCACCTCATTAAAAAAAATGCCATGTATGTTTCATCTAGTATAGGCCTCCATGACTAATTGGTTGATAATCAATTGAATAGAGAGAAGAAAAGATGAGGGAAGAGGTGTAAAGAAGAGGGAAGGGGAGGGGTGAAGCAGGGAGAGGAACAAGGAAAGGAGAAGCATTTATTGAAGCATAACATAAATCAGACAATATTTTCAATCAATGATAGGTAATCATGAAAACCGCAAGAATAAAAAGACAAATGACACCGATTACCAACAGTTAATGACTAAATATTCTGCCTCTATCAATCAGAAAGTTAGCACTTTATAAAACTAAACTTCGCAGTGTCAATTTTTGGACAAATACATCAATACAATTAGTGTCTTATCTTTCAAGATAAATGCAGATAAATGCAGAAAATGGGGAATTCTATGAAAAATTCATCTAGTTTTTTTTTAATCCAATTTGAAGCAAAATTCCTCTATCCAAAAAGTAAATGGTATTTTGGGTTGGCATCTTAGGCCCTTAATTATGTAGCCCTACACAGCATTTCCAGATTTATTTCCTATGGTGCCCTGATTTTGCATTCATGTGGTTTTGTTCCTGTCCTTTGTTTTATGTACAGTGTTCTCCCTTCTATATCCATCGTCAATTCTCCAAAGTCTCCCTCAAAGGCAGCAGAGTTAATGAAAAAAATATGAGCTCTGAGACAGATAACCTGATCCAGAAGAAATCTAGATGAAGGAAGGGTGAACAATAATTACATAAATTAGAATATCTTAAAATTGTAAATTTATGTACAGCTTCCTCCAAAAATTGCACCACGAGCAGGATTATTATCGATCTCTGTATTCAGTCAAAAATAAGCCTTCTTGGGGCGCCTGGGTGGCTCAGTCGGTTAAGTGTCTGCCTTCGGCTCAGGTCATGGCCCCGGAGTTCTGGGATCGAGCCCCGCATCAGGCTCCCTGCTCAGAGGGGAGACTTGCTTCTCCCTCTCCCTCTGCCCCTCCCCCTGCTCCTTCTCTCTCTCCCTCCCTCTCTCTCTCTCAAATAAATAAATAAAATATTTTTTAAAAAAGCCTTCTTTTAGACCTATTAATTATTTATTGAGTTCCTACCATATTCTGAGTACTATGCCCCCAACATCAAGGTGTTATAACTGCCACCCTTTCCTGATCCCCAGGTGTGTTCTAAACTACCCCTTTGAACCACTCTGACACTTAACACATTCTGCCTTTTTTGGTGTTTGGGTTTTGTTGTTTGCTTGCTTGTTGTTATTTACTTTTCATGTCCCACTATATTAAAAAGCCCTCAAAAGCGAGGTATTTGTCTTTAGAGTTCCCAAATGTCCAGCCCCTGGCACATAGAGAATGCATGGTGATCACTCGTTGAATTAAGACACAAAGCTGAGGGGTGCCTGGGTGGCTTAGTCGGTGAAGCATCCAACTCTTGGTTTCAGCTCAGGTCATGATCTCACAGCAGTCATGGGATCGAGCCCATGTCCAGCTCTCAGCTCAGTGTGGAGTCTGCTTCAGATTCTCTCCCCCCTCCTTCCCACTCTCCCTCTCTTTCTCTCTCAAATAAATAAATAAAATATTTAAAAAAAAAAGATACAAAGCTGACTTTTAGAGAATGAGATTCAGAATAAAAAATCCACTTTAGCACCATGAGCAGATAGTTAAAGCCCAAATCACAAAACATGGGAAAGGATTTCCGAAAGCAATGAGGGTGCAACAAGTTAAAATGAGGAGAACCTGCGAAAAGGACTCTAGAGGTACTTAAAGAGCCAGCAAAGTAGTCTTCTCAGAGGCAAGGAGCACACTGCAGTACAAAACCTAAATCCCATTTTTGCAAGCGTGTGTTCTGCCTGGTCTCGGGAATTTCCCTGTGCCTGGTTCCAAAAAGCAAAGGAGAAGGGGACCAATGGGAAGCCACACAAACAGGCCATATTTGCAGAAAGTAACGAAGGAAGAAGGAAAACTGCACTGGAAAGAAACAGACACATACCCAAGGGTCCTCCCCAAATAGCTGCCCATCTCCATAAGAAAAGTAAAGGCTAATCAAAAGCCTGAGCTATAATACAGATGCCAATTATCCTGGAACCAGCCCTGACCACTGCCCTGTGTGAGCCTCTTACAGAGAGCTCACCCCAGAACAATTCACCTCATCCAAAGACAGGTTATCAGAAAAGAACATGCACAACATCAACTCAAAAATACTTCACAGAAAAGGAGGAAAGGAGCAGGAAATACAAATTACAAACACAGACCGGTTTCCAGGAAAATTTGTCACTGAGGAGACAAGTAGCTTGACTAGACATTTTCACCATTAATTTGAAAACCTCAAGGCAGTAAGAGCTTCTGTTATGCTAGAGTGCAAAGCCATAGATATGAAATGCAAGAACCCAAGGAACAGTGAAACTACTGGAGAAAATGCAACATGAACCTACAGCTCAAGGAAGGAATGGAGGAAAAAATGAGATTATTGCAGAATGAAGAGATCAACAGGATTAGGAAAGAAAATGATACATAAGGAAAGTAGTGAAAAGAAATTTTTCAGATCCCAAGGAAGAAAACTAAAATAATGGAACCACAGATACTGTTAAATATAATTCAAGAAACCTTTCTGAAATGAAAGAGAATTTGAATCTACATGCTAAGGAGTACAATGTGTCCCAAGAAAAATTGGCTCATAACTATCAACAAGTAGATAGTAACTAATAAAATTTAAAGAAAAAAAAAGTAGGCATTGGGAATTCAGGCAAAAATACCAAGTGACTTATAACAGAAAAATTCAATCTGGCATACTTTGCAAAAGCAAGATAGAGCTAAACAATAGTGAAGCCCATTTATAGTAGAAGATAGTGAAGATGTAGCTATACCACATCTAGAAGACAGAGTAGCTACATCCAGAAAATCATCAAGGAAAGAAAGTGAGCCTAGGATTTTTCATTCAAACTATCAATCAAGTATAAAGACAACAGACTATCCTGCACATGCAAAAAATCAAGAAATATTCCTCAAGATTATCTAGCCCCCTTTTCATTAAAGGAGACTCTGGACAAAGTGGTTCAGGGCAGATTGTTCCAGGTATGGAAATGAATAAGGAGCCGTGAGTTTGAATTTGAATTGTGGTGAAGTATAGTGAACCAGTCCCTGTCCGCCAGACCTGAGATACATGCAGTTATATAAACCAAATTGGACTTCAGGATACTGTTCATCTATTCCAATACTGTAGGGTCCGGGATCAAATAACCACTGCCAAAGATCCCTGCAGATCAAACCATCCCACGAACTCTTTCCAACCTTGTTGCCAAGTTTGGTAACTGCCCTGCCTGATGGCCCTGATTCCTTCACACATTCCTCCTTGAAGTCAGGTGGACCATTTCAATAACTCTATCTCATGCCTCACTTCCTGGATGGCAACCACTACAGAGCTGTTGCTGCCACCGCCCCAGTGACGGGCCCTCACTGCCCTAGTTCTCAAAGCCTGGTAAAGAGAGTATATTCCGGGCCCTTTAGGATATACAGTGAAGAAGTGAGTGAGTGGGTCATATATGATAAATCCACTCCTAAATTTTTGGATCCCTTCATCAGTTGTTACCAAGGATTTTCTGGCATCTTGATTTCATTTAGTTTAGAAGGACACTCAGGTTTCAAGCCAACTAACTAAGACAGTTCGAACCAGCCCGCAAATTCTCAAGCTTGCCTTGCATTCAGAATGTCTAGTAAGTGAACCCATATCAGTGCAATGAGCCTGAAAATTATGTGCTTCCCTTCCTGCTCTAGCATCATTATATTCTGTCACATGCCTTTTCCCCAGATTGCCTCTGACATATATTACCTAAATTTTGGAATGATTTTGTTACATAAATATCTCATTCCTGGTCATATCTGTACTTGTCTCCCTAAGTCATATTGGGATCTGTAGGTATAAAGAGACCAAGGGGTGATAGAGGTAGAGTATGTGGGGACCAGACAACCCTTCATGAGCTACCTGCCTCAAATGAGGCACCACTAGCCTTACCAGACAGGTAAGGAGGAATACCACTGCTCGTTAGGACAGCACAGACTGATGTGGTGATTCAAGGCATTAAGATTCACTCCAATCTACGCCAAAGGCCGTATTTCAAGTCTCAGGCTTCACTTTTACCTATTAATATCTTATGTTCTTATAAGAGATCTGGCAAGAATATGAAGTCCTCTCCTATTGGAACCCACAGGCTCATATTCCTTTTCTCAGCTACGCTAGCCTTTCAACTACAAGATAACAGATTTATTTAGAGCAGTCAAAGAAGATCCCTAGACCCAGGTTCTTGAGCTAAGTATTTAGAAACGAGAGCTTGCCACTGTTTTCTTCAACATTCTCTAGCACAGCCAGAGGCAACTATCCTACCTCATCTTGAATTTTTCATTAGTATCCCAATGATTTAACATAATAATAGATACTTGGTCAGACAAAACACACATTTAATATAGTACCTAGTCTGAGGGTATCACAATGATATTTTAAGTAGCTTTTTTGCCACTATATGCTATGAACTACTAGTATTTCATTTTCCAATGGCAACCAGATAGTAAATGCATTCAAATCCAGCCAGGTCAGATAACAAATACCAATTTCTTGTCTTTAAAGGCCTAATGCCATAACCCCACTCTTACTATTAAATATTGTATCTATGGAGGTTCAACCCAAGACACAAAAAATGTTCTAGTTATTGTAACAATAAAATATTTAATTCAGGGAATGAGCTGCTTTTGAAATCATTGGAATGTCTAAAACATCAGGAGTTAGGAGTCTGCCTCTGGAAATATTGAATTCAAAAACATATCACAGTGGCTGGACTCTAGAAATCAGAAAGCCTCAGCAGCTGCATCTCAATAACTCATAAAATGGGTGATCGAACACTAGGACACTGAATGCAGCTCTACAACTATTGCAGCTTCAACCTTTAAGTTACACAGGTCAAAGAGAGTTTCAGTAGGCTGCCCAACGACTTCAATCTCAGAAACCAGTAGACCCACGAAAATCGATTCCAGCCTCTTAAAATTCCTCCTGGCATTCATGTCTCCATGACCTTGATTGCCATTAGAGGTAGCAAAATGACTTCTGCCTCACTTCCTCTCTTCCAAATATCACAAAAGTGCATCTAATTGGCAAAATCTGGTTGGCATCGAGAATCCTATTGGGCAAAATTCCAGAGGCAGAGCAGACTCCCTGGAGACCACATGTCAAAGGTATGCTAAAAGATAGAGCCCGGGTCATGATAAGCCATAAGACGGCCTGAGGGTTTTTCACCCTGTATGACAGACAGGCCAAATGTGAACCCCATTGCTTTCTGCAGTCTCTGCAACCTTATCACCACTACCACCCACCACCATTTACCTAATTCACACCCACCTCCGACCACCACTTGGTCTTTTCATTTCTTACTTCAACCTCTTATAGGAAAAGGCATATTCTGAGCATATTTACCACACTATTCAATCACTCATTCCATTAGTTTAGCCCAGATTATGCCAATAAAATAGTGATCAGAAATGTAACCAAAGCCAGCCAGCACTGACAAATTTTGGCATAAACCTAACTAAGGTCCAGTTTAGGATTCTGAAAATATGAAGCCATTACCAAATAGTGGAAGAAGATGTAAGAGGAGCCTATGTCTATGAGCGAATGGCCTATTTATCTCAGACATAAAAATAGGGGGTCATTAGTAATGATAATATAACATGGATTCTCGTACTTGTGTGAGTTCCAAGCTCCAAGGTATGTATCTAAAGATCTTCACACCTCCACAGGACTTAAGAAAAAGGAAGGATTTTAACAATCATCTCGTCCAAGCTTTACCCAAGTAAACCTAGGGTACTATATAATATCTCGATATAGTATCATCTTGATGAAAACAGTCCAGCAATCAAAATTTCAAAATGCTTTATTTATTTATTCAACCTCTTAAAGAAATATCAAAAGGAAAACTGTATTCTTTTTTTTTTTTTAATTTTATTATGTTATGTTAGTCACCATACAATACATCATTGGTTTTTGATGTAGTGATCCACGATCCATTGTTGGCGTATAACACCCAGTGCTCCATGCAGTACGTGGCCTCCTTAATACCCATCACTGGGCTAACCAATCCCCCCTCCCCCCTCCCCTCTAAAACCCTGTTTGTTTCTCAGGTCCATAGTCTCTCATGGTTCATCTATCCCTCCAGTTCCCCCCACCCCATTTCTCCCTTCCTTCTCCTAATGTCCTCCATGCTATTCCTTATGTTCCACAAATAAGTGAAACCATATGATAATTGACTTTCTCTGCTTGACTTATTTCACTTGCATAATCTCCTCCAGTCCCATCCATGTTGATGTAAAAGTTGGGTATTCATC
>NC_138370.1:85773144-85799849 GCF_054177405.1 Leptonychotes weddellii
ACGAACAATTAATCATGGAACACTTCATCTAGAACTAATGATGTAATGTATGGGGATTAACATAAGAATAAAAAAAAAAAGGAAAAAAAAAAAAAAGAAGTAAGGTGGTCAAAAATAAACAGGGCATCATAGGAACTAAAGTTAACCTGTATGCAATTTCAATTTCCAAAACTGAATTGAGGTGATACTAGAATGCTAGTGATCACAGAAGAAGAAACTAGAAGAAGAAACTACATATACTTTTAGGAGAAAAACAACATTATCCCAGGCCTAGAAAAAACCTAGCAAACAAAGAAAAAAAAAGTATCTTTAAATAACAATTAGAATGAAAACTAAATTCCCAACAGAAACAATGGAATATATTCAAAATTATGAAAGAAAAAACCACCAATCCAGAATTCTATACTCATAGAAAATATCATTTCAGAAAGATGAGGGAAAAAAGAGTAAAAGAGAGAGAAAGAATTCTCCTGTATTTTCTTCTAAAAGTTTTAAAGATTGAGATGTTTGATCTACCTGGAATTGATTTTTGTGAATGGTGTGAGGTAATATTCCAATTCCATAATTTTCATTTTGATAGCCAATCATCTCAGAACAATTATGAAAAATATACCCTTTTCCTACTAAGGGTACTCCACCATTATCATAAATCAAGTATCCATGTATAGATAGGTCTATTTCCAAGCTCTTTTTTTGTTGTTCCACTGATCTGCTTATTTCTGTGATCATACCAAACTAATTTTACTATAATAGTATATTTGGTACTAAATCACTGCACATTATTCTTCATCAAAGATATCTTAGCTCTTCAGGATCTTAGCACCTGTACACAAATACTAAACTCAGTTTGTCAGTTTTCAAAAAAAAAAAACCTATTGGAAGTTTGATTCTTCCAATCCTTGAGCATGATAAATGTCTCATTTTATTAACATCTTTTGTCTCTCAATTTATAATTTTTTCCATGAAGATCTCACATACAGTTTATAAGATTTATTTCTAGGTACTTGATACTCTCACACTACTATAAATGACATTTAAAAAAATTTTGCTTGTTAAATGCTTCTTGTTCATTTATAGAAAAACAATTTTGAGATGTTTTCTTATAAAACTGGCAATTTAACTGTGGATTCGTGGGAACTGTCTAGCTATACAATTAGATCATCTCCAAATAACAGCAGTTTTCTTTCCTTCTTCCTATCTTTATAAAATTTATTTCTTTTTCTTGCCTTAATGGACTAAGGTTACCAATACAATGTTAAAGCATTCTTGTTTCATTCCCAATAGTGTTGAGGATGTTTTCAATATTTCACAATTTACCATTATATTTAGTATAGGTTTTTTGTCACCCTTTATCAGGAATATGCCTTTAGTTCTCACTTTGCTAAGTTTTTTACCATAATTGGATGTTGAATTTTATCAAATACCTTTTCTTTCTCATTGAAATGATTATATGACTTTTTTTCCTCAAACTGTTAGACATTAATGGGTTTTCTTTTCGTTTAAGATTTTATTTATTTATTTGAGAGAGAGAGAGAGAAGAGTGCACAAGCAAGAGGAAGGGGCAGAGGGAGAGAAGAAAAGGGATTGAATCTCAAGCACACTCCCCGCTGAGTGCGTAGCCCAACAGGGAGCTCAATCTCATGAGCCTGAGATCATGAGCTGGGCCGAAATCAAGAGTCAGATGCTTAATTGACTGAGCCACCCAGGCACTCCCAACATTAATTGATTTTCTAATGCTAAACAAAATTTACACTCATAGACAATTCCCAACTTGGTCATGAAGTTTTTTTCTAATACATTGTTGGAGTCAGCTTTACTGAGGTTTTGCTTAAGAATCTAGTATGTATGTTTATGAATGAGTTCGACCAGTCATTTTTATTCTTTATTCTCTCTTTGTTAAGTTTTTGTTGCCAGGGTTATGCTAGACTCATAAAATAAGTAACTGATTTCCTTATTTTTATATGCTTTGGAGTAATTTGCACAATAATGGAATTATTAATGCTCTAAGTGTTTGCAAGAACTCTTCAATTTAAAAAGTCTGGTCCTTGTGATTTCTTTGTAGGAAGAATTTTTAGCTACTGGTTTGGTATCTTTAATGGTTATGATATTATTCCAGTTTTCTCTTGCTTCTTGAGTCAGTTTTCCAGTGCATTTGACCACTTTATATAAGTTTTCAACATTTTTGGCATAAAGTTCTTGAGAACAGCTTTTTATTACTTGTTGTTATTTACAGCATCAGATACCCATTGCCCTTTCTATACTTATTATTAGATATTTGCGTGTTCTCTCTTTTTTACCTTGATTAACCTAACCAGATATTTGTCAATTTAGTCTCTGAAAAGAATAAGACATTTACTTTATTAATATTCCCTATTGAATTTTATTTACTGTTCCATGTATATTTCTGTGGTATTACTTCCTTTCTCCTGTTTTCTTGAGGGCTAGTCTGCTGTTACTTCCCTAATTTCTTGAGATGGAACTTTATTCATTAATTTTTATCCCTTCTTTTATAATGAAAGCATTTAAGACTATAAACATCTTACTAAGTAGTAATAGAGCTGAACATTACTGTATTTTATATGTTGTATTTTTTACAATGTTTAGTTTTTAATAATTTCTAAAATCTATCATGATTTTTATTTGCCTCATGAAGTATTTAGAAGTATTTTTTCTTTATTTTTAAAAATATGGAATTTTTCTAGTTATGTTTTTGCTATCAATTTCAAACAATTGCTTGGTTGTCAGAGAATGTGATCTGTGTAACATCCAGCTTTAAAATTTATTCGAACTTGTTTTACAACCCAATGTGTAGCTAGTTTTTATAAATGTTCTGTGTTTTTAACTGTATACTGCCTGTAAAGAGACTCTTATCAGTTTTCTTTAAAAATGTTTTTATTGGGGCGCCTGGGTGGCTCAGTCATTAAGCGTCTGCCTTCGGCTCAGGTCATGATCCCAGGGTCCTGGGATCGAGCCCCGCATCGGGCTCTCTGCTCAGCGGGAGGCCTGCTTCTCCCTCTCCCACTCCCCCTGCTTGTGTTCCCTCTCTGTCAAATAAATAAATAAAATCTTTAAAAAAAAATAAAAATAAAAATAAAATAAAATAAAAATGTTTTTATTTTATCTTCACTTTTGAATGATAGTTTTCACTGGATAAAGAATTCTAGGTTGACAGTTATTTTCTCAGAAGATATTATTCCACCTAGCTAGTATATATTCAGGCTGCATATCCACATAAGGTTGACTATGGTTACAAATTCTTAAGAGATTTTTTTTCCCCTTTACCGGCATCAATGTTTGAGGCATATTTTCTTCAAGTTCTCACTTGGAAGTGGGAAAAAGGGGAGGTTGTATTCATCCTTATTCAGATGGTGTAGTCCTTAGAATCTCAACTTTATGGATACCCCTCCTCATAGGCAACTTGGGTAGGCCCTGGGCTCTGACCTCCATCCTCTGAGCTTGGGTTCAGTAAGTACCTTCAAAGTGAAAGCCATCTTCACTGCTGTGCTTACCTCTGATTTCCTCCTTTTACTCAGTACCTATGCTGAATATCCTCTTATGGTATTAGCACATGATTGTGTTCCAGAATTTTTTATCCATCATTTTAAATTGTTTTCAGAGGAAGGGTTTATTCTGGTCCCTAGAATATCATGTTAGAGAAACAAAATTGTTTCCAATCAGTTTTTAGTACCCCACTTTTAATATGAACAAACAACCAAAGATCATTGACTTTTTTTTTCCGAGAGAGAGAGAGAAGTGGGTGGGGAGGGGCAGAGGGAGAGAGAGAATCTTAAGCAGGCTCTATACCCAGTGCAGAGCCCAACACAGGGCTCAATCTCACAACCCTGAGATCATGACCTGAGCCAAAAACAGGAGTCAGATGCTTAACTGACTGAGCCACTCAGGTGCCCTGAGATCATAAGACTTTTGAGGAAAATCTCTATATTGAAAGATGTAGACAGATACAAATGGGGTGGGGGGGAGAAGCTTGGAAAAAATGGTAATCATTCAGGCAACAAAAGAAAACTGCAAAACCATTAATATCCTCAGAAACATAAGAAAAGATGTTTTATCTCTGAAACAAAAACAATTTAAATAGATATGTCAATAGAACCTAAAAGAACTCTGGAAATTTTTAAAAATCTTTTAGTAGAAATAAAAATCAATAGATGTATTAGAGTATAAAGTTAAGAAAAATAAATTTAAAAAATAAAGACAAGATGTAGAGACTCTGAGAGAATAAGAAAAAAAATAAGAAAATCAAAGAAGCAGTCCTAGAGAACCATCATCCAACTAATAGTAGTTTTAGAAATGAAGAGCAAAGAAAATTTACCAAAAATAAAGGACGTGATTTTTCAGATTAAAATATTCTTCTGCATGCTCAGCAAACATACAAACAGGTATACATTAACGCATATTGTCATAAAGTTTTAGCATACTAAGGGCAAAGGTTCAGGGCAGTGAGGAGAAAGGAACATGACAAAAACAAAGAATCCAGAGTTATGATAGCATCAGAATTCTCTATTATAAATATTAGAAGCAAGAAGAAAAGGGAACACTGGCCTAAATTTCTGCAAGACAATTATTTTCAACTGAAAGTTCTGTCAAACTCTCAGGAAAGTATAAGGATAAAATAAAAATATTTTAAGACGTACAGATGAACAACAGTACATAAAAGATGCTCCGTATCACTGATCATCAAGGACATGCAGATTAAAACCCCAATGAGCTATCTTCTCACACTTGTTAGAGTGGCTATTATTAAAAAAATAAAAATAAAAAAATAACAAGTGGCAACAAGTTGGCAAGGATGTGGAGAAAAGGCAACCCTTATGCACTATTGGTAGAAATGTATATTCATTCAGCCACTATGATAAACAATAAGGAGATTCTTCAAAAAATTAAAAATAAAACTACCATATGACCCAGCAATTCTATTTGTGGATATTTATCCAAAGAAAATAAAAACACTAACTTGAAAAGATAAATGCACCTCCCATGTTCATTGCAGCATTATTTACCATAATAATAATGGACATAATGGACAAGTTAAGTGTCCATTGATGGGTGAATTGATAAAGAAAATGTGGTATACACAATGCACTATTACAGCCATAAAAAAAGAATGAAATCTTGCCATTGGCAACAACATGGATGGACCTTGAAGGCATTATGCTAAGTCAAGTAAGTTAGACAGAGAAAGACAAATATCGTAAGATCTCACTTATATGTGGAATCTAAAAAAGAATTTTTTTTTAAATGGCTCAGAGAGACAAAGAACAAGATTGGTGGTTACCAGAAGCAGGGGTTGCAGAGTAGGTAAAATGTGTGAAGGGGGAGTCAAAGTACAAACTTCCAATTATAAAATAAATAAGTCATAGGGATGTAATGTACATCATGGCAATTATAGTTAATAATACTATATTGCATATTTGACAGTTGTTAAGAAAGTAAATCTTGAAAGTTTTCATCACAAGAAAAAAATTCTTCTAACTATGTATGGTGATAGATGTTAACTAGACTTACTGACTCACTTCTCCATATATACAAACATTGAATCATTATGTTATACATCTGAGATTAATATAATATTGTATGTCAACTATACCTCAATACAAATATTTTTGCAAACATACAAGGTCTCAAAATATGTACATTTCATGCACTCTTTTTCAACCAAGTACTGAAAACTGTGTCAACCAAAACAAGAAAACAAACCAAGAAAGAGGAAGATGTGGTTCCAGGAAATGAGGAATAACATCTGAAAGAATCAAAAAGAACTGACATGATTATGGTGAGTTATCAAAAGAAAAGTGCACTGTCACAGGCCCAGAGAGATTCTCTAAGAAGACAAATTCCACAGAATATTTTATATGTTACAATGTACTGAAAGGAGAATTAGAAAAATGACCTAGTTTGCAGTTGATAAGAATACAGAACACCAGGACACCTGGGTGGCTCAGTCAGTTAAGTGTCTGCCTTCAGCTCAGGTCATGATCCCAGGGTCCTGTGATAGAGTGCTGCATTGGGCTCCCTGCTCAGCGGGGAGCCTGCTTCTCCCTCTCCCCACTGCTCGTGCTCTCTCTCTCACTATCTCTCTCTCTCTCTCTCTCTCAAATAAATAAATAAAATCTTAAAAAAAAAAAGAATACAGAACACCAATCAAATACACAATCAATCAGAATGGAAAAAGAAGATGTAAGATAGATAGATAGATAGATAGATAGATAGATAGATAGATAGATATACAGAAAGAGAGAGAGAGAAAGATAAAATGTAGAGATATATATTATTCAGCCATCAAAAAGAATGAAATCTTGCCATTTGCAATGCCATGTATGGAGCTAGAGTGTATTATGCTAAGTGAAATAAGTCAGTCAGAGAAAGACAAATACCATATGATCTCACTCATCTGTGGAATTTAAGAAAGAAAACACGAACATATGGGAAGGAGGAAAAGAAAAAAAGGAGAGAAGGAAACAAGTCATAACTGATTCTTAATGACAGACAACAAACTGAGGGTTGTTGGAGTAGAGGTGGGTAGGGGATGGGCTAGATGGGTGATGGGCATTAAGGAGGGCACTTGTGATGAGCACTGGGTGTTGTATGTAAGTGATAAATCACTGAATTCTCCTCCAGAAACCAATATTGCACTATATGTTAACTAACAAAATTTAACTTTTAAAAATTTAAATTAAAATAAAAACAAATACACGATCAATCAGAAAACCAAGACAATTATTAACTCCAAGGAAAACAGTAAGTTGTGTAAGAAAGAGTAATCATTAAAAAAAAAAAAACTTCATGGCTCAGTTAGAAATAGTATTTACCTAATCATAAAAACATAAATTCCCAATACTTATCTCAGCAAAAATTTTATATCCTAAAAATGTAGGATCACAAGGGATGTGTGCATGTGATAGGGGTTTGTGAGAGCTAAAGTCTCCTTCCTCCCAGAGGAAAGTAATAATCAATGCCAAAACCGGAAATATTAAGAAGCAGCAATAGGAACCCGCCATTTGAAGATGTTGACATGAGTACAGAGGATCGGATCACTTTCTTGAAAACCATGGCCTCTGATAAGGGGGGAAAAAATCAGAGGAGAGGATAGGGAGCTGATGGTCTTGTGTACAAAATTCACAGAAAAATGGATTCTTTAAACATAAATAATTTTGATTTAAAAAAAAACCTAAGAAGATTCAGCCACTACTTTAGTTGGGTCTACAATATGGGGCATCTGAATACCATATGATTTAAATATTTTTATTTTTCTCCCATTATACAGACAAAAACCAATCTCAGGCAACGCCAATGCCAGGACACCTGTATCACGAGGAGCTCAGGTTACACTGGAAAAAGGGAGGAACGTGAGAAGTGCTGCCATGTTTCTCTTGGCTTGAGTAGCCACCTCATGATAAGTTGCCATATGACATATGATGATGCATTATTGGGTCCTTATGACTGACACCATAGTGGTTATGAGAAATATATATGGTTTTCCTTTCATAGTGATATATTAGAATCTTGCCAGTGAAAGGCACTTTTCACCCACTTTGAGCATCATTAGCTCTTTCTCACAGTTTCTACCTTTATAAGAAACTTCCCGTTCACCACATGAGAGATTTTTCCTACGCTCCTTTTATTATCCTGAAAATGTTTTTCTCACCCAGTCCCTCATACTGGTCTGACTACCACACAGCATTAATGAAGCTTTATGCATAGGTTGGGGTGGGGAGGGTGACAATGCTCTCTGGTTTTTACTTTACACAAATCATTTCATATGTTTCACATTTAAGGAGGTTGGACTCGATCACTCATTCAATCTTTCTAAAGGTCTGCTATGTTCTGCTGCCAGAGCCCATAATTACCATAAAACAGGTTGATTTCAGGCCGAATTGCACTGGAAAATGACATTTTGCATTTTTATTGGCACTTTGAAGAGAACATATTCTTCTCCAGTTATTGTACTTTTAACACTAAAATACTGAGAAATAGTCTTTCCATATGTATTATAAGAAAAAATATTTAAAATTTAAGATTTATTCCCTTCTCTTGTAATTTTTATTAGCATTTTAAGTAAGTTCAGTGCCCATCAGACCTAGGTCTAGTTATTTTTATTGATGCCATATAGACAATCCATAATCAAAACCACCAGCCAAACTGCTGTGTCTCCTCTGCTTCTGCTAGAAAATTGGCAGAAAATTCTCATTTAAAACTTGCAAGAAAAACCCAGAGGAAGCTTGCAGAAGTCCTTTATGCTATATTTCCCAGCAACATAATATTTTCCTACCTTTGAAAACTCAATTAAATTTTACTTCACCAAAAGTGTGAAAACCAGGTGGCACCTAAGAATCCCATCCCCCCTCTGCCTTATTCTTATAAAAATAACACTGTGATATTTTGCAACAGATAATGTAAATCCCTTTGACCACCCTAGCAAAATGTTATATCAGAGACCATGAATATGGAATATTGGTTTTCCCTCCAAGCGTGAAAGGAAGAAACTTGACCAGAGCACTAATCTCTCTGTTCTCTGTACTTCACCAAGAAAATCGATCTTCTGCCACCTGCTGTGGTACTAATATTGCCTTTGTGTTCCAAACTCTCTTGGGTATTCTATTCCTATAAGGGATGCTTAAGTAAGTTCAAGCCACATTTTGAAAGAAAATCCCTCAAGTGACCACTTAAGCCCTTCGCTGCCCCGAAACTTCACCCAACTTCTGAGCATGTCGGAGACTGACCTTACCTTCCACCAAAGAAACCCAGTTACTGTTTCTCTTGTGGCCTTAGAATGGACCACAGTTGGGTTTCATTCTTTCTTTACTCGTGTTCAATTAATATTGCTTGACCTAGGCCAATCTCTCAAGAGGCCTGAGTTCAAAAGAAGCACATCATGAAGGTTTCCAATAGCACCACCAGCTTTTGTAAATCTGAGGATTATCTCAGTTTTGCTTGGTTTTGCCAGGGCCAAAGTTTCGTCCACACTTTGTTTTGTTACCACGTTGGACTGGTAAGAGATAGAACCACAAAGCAAGTGAAAATACTAGGCAGAGCTTAGAATTCTTTCAGCAGGTTAGAGAAACTATGTTTTAGGAGTCTTTGAGGTTTCTCAGGAAAGCCTAGAGAAGTCAAGTGACTGCTCGAATTCACTAGAGGGTTAATGGCAGTGCCAAGTGTAGAACACAGTTCTCACATCTCCCTGCACTGTGTCAACTTTAAACTACAATCCCTAGGTGCTGAACTTCACAAGTCAAATAGGCAGCCTGCGATAATGAGGTACAGGGCTGGATTCACATGAAAGGACTGAGTTAGAGATACACAAATGAGGGTTGCAGCCATTGACTTTCCCAAGAGAAAAAATGTGAAAAGGTTATATTTAACATGAAAAAGAATAGACTTAAAATTTGTGATTTTGACAATTTGCGACTAAACTTGAAGGCCCAAGACACATAGTGATTTGAAATTTTGTTAAAACTGGAAGAGTAAATGGTCTGTGAGCCTGGCCTCAAGCCTTGCATGCACACTTCAGCAGAGATTTTGTTCTAGGTTTCTCCTCTGTACAAAGTAATGCTCATAGAGTGGGGTTTTTTTAATTTCTTATTAAAAAAAATGGCTTTGAAGAGGAAGTCAACTGGTTGTGTGAATGAAGAAATAACACAAAAGCAAGGATATCTAAGAAAATGATCTCCCTTAGATGACATATTAAGTAAAATGCATACTGTTGAATACAATCATTGAATCAATTAACCAACAAAAATACCCTATGAGTTCCTAATGTATGCCTGGGCTAAGTCTCAGTGGTATAGCTGTGAATACCTATGACACACTTCATGTCCTCAGTGAGCTACAAATAACCAGTTTCAAACAAGATGTCTGTTATAAAAGAGGAGTATGAGGTACCTCAGGAACATAGCACCATGGAACCTGACATCGTCCTCCAGAGAACACCTTCCTGAATGGGTGATGCTGAAGCTAACACCTGTACTTTAGGTAGAAATAAGAACGAGTCATTAACTTGTTTTAGCAATTGCTTCAGTCAGTCCAAAAATTATATTTTGTAGAGAAAATGATATCTTTTAGAAGTTATTGCAAATTTGGGGATTCTAAAGATTCTAGAACTGTTTATCCCTTGAGAATGTTAATGATAGGAGAATCACTGAGGGCTGATGCCTCAGACTCCTGTCAGGAAATAAAATGAGGAATATGATCCAGAGATACAAACAGAGAAATGTGGCTGGAGAGAAGAGAGGAGGTGAACAATTGGTACGAAATGCTTTAAGAGGTTTAAGAAGAACGAGGAAGGGGGAAAGACGGTTTTCTTAGAAATCTTCAAGAGAGAGTGGTTGGAGTGGAATGGAGGGTGGTCTGACTGCAAGGGGGAACAGGGCTCGTGTGGACTAGAAATGGAGGGAGCAAATAAATGCCTTTGCTCTTTCAAAAGTGTCACAAGTGGCCACCCCTCCTCACTTCAAGGACCTCCTGAAATCCTAGTCCTCTCAAGAAATCATTTTTAATAGGAAGAAGAGAAGAAGAATACTTTTATTTGCTTTTTCTCAAATATCACCACAAACTGTCACTAAGTGTTAGCATATTCTAAATGCTTAATGTCTTATTTATTCCACAGTTATGTCACACAATCAGATGCTTTTAGATGGGCAGCAAACCAGAGAAAACATCTGCGATCCTGAATTATTGATAATTAAAGCAATAAAATCACTACTTGCCAGGACTATTCTAGGGAATTTTACCTACAGAGAGCCTTAAAAGAGTGCCACCTTCAAAGCTGAGCCTGCTCAGCCTCTCACCGTGTGTCAAAGTGGCCCCAGTGCTGCCCACACTCAGTCGTCTCTGCCATTCACAGCTCTCGGACAGGTCACTGTCTGCTCAAAATTATTTCAGGTTTCCTTTACCTACATTAAAAAGCCAGCATGCCTTAGCTTGCCCTAAAGTGTCCTCCACAATACAGTCCCAGCTTAGCCAACCTTCCAAAATTACCTTATGAAAATCTTCCACTCCTGTCCAACCGACCTATTCCCTATTTCTTGTGCCATTCCGTCCTGAAGGAAAGCCATCTATTGGATGCCTCTGCTTTATGCCCTCCATTTGACTATAATTGAGGAAATATAGCTAAAGTATTTATTACAGTATCTGGTGATAAATGAACTCTGAATGAATGATGACGTAGTTTCTATTGTATCCTGTATGCACCTGGCATGATTACTTTTTGTCCGCTTCTTCTTTTTCAAATGTTTTTTTTTTTTTTTCATTTTAGTTCTAAGTTCCTAGAAGTAGGAAGTCTGCTTACTGACATTATAAAGTCAGCACTTTAGTCACCCCATAAAGACCTCTGGATGATGATGATAGCTCATTTTCTTTCAGTGTGTTAATATATACAATGCATGCAATTAATTGAACTATGAATTTATTCTCTATCATGGGGTTAGCAGACAAGTAAGCCAAAGGATTACTATTATGCTATCCATATAATTATGATTCCATAAGAAAACACACTTTTTATTTATTTTTAAAAGCCAATGCCATCTCTCAGTAATTTTCCTGTTTCATCTTATTTCATCTCACTATGGCTTCAAAAGATATCCTAAGCTTTTTAAAGTTAATATTTTTTAAATCCAATATCAAATACAAGTCAGTGGTATGCAATATAGCTACCTCTCCTCCAGTTCAGGGAAGTCCTATTTTCCACACAATAAAATATGCCTCTGTCCCTTAAGGAATACATAGAAAATCTCTGTATTTTCGCTCTCCATAAGTTCATTTTCTGCAAACATACATAACATCATGGTCTTGTTTCTCTGTTTAAGTGGCTACATGATAATGACATAAACATTCCTAACCCACATTTACTGTAGAGTAGCACCATGTTTCACACTAGAAGTAAGTGCTAGTAAAATTGTGCAAAATTCAGGGGTTGCTTCCAAAACTTTTTGTCAACATTTTTCAACTGCTCTGTTTCAAGACCATAAAGTTTTGAACCAAAGACATTTGGAAAGAAACTGAAACCATATGAATCAAAGAAGATGAGAACAAGAATAATGAAAGTTGACGGATGTGAAACCCACAAATTTCTCCCAGTTTTAACCAAAAAACCATGTAAGATGACTGTGCTTTCCTCTCCTCCAGCTCCTCCCTCCCTTGCCCCCATCACCTCTGCCAGTACCTTTTGCTATTTTATGTGGTTGTTACTAGACCGAAAATTCTTACCTTTTCCTACCTCTTGAGAAAATGAGAAAACAGTAACTACCTTGTCTAATAATTACCAAATCCAAAGTATAAATATCTTTTGCAGATATCATTCAATTTTTACTGATGGATTCTACAAACTCCTACTCGGCAGAGTACTTTTTCTTGTATCTGTACAACACCACAAACCAGTTAGTTAATAAATAAATAAATAAATAAATAAATAAATAAATAAATAAATAAATATTCAAATGCTTCATCATCTATTTTGCCCATGCTGGGGCACACCACTGGTTTTTGGCTTCAGAGTTTTGTTTTCTTTTCTCTTCATTTCGATTCTTTTTTTTTAATTGACCCAAAATTGGCTGTCACGTAGACAGATTAAGATAATGAAAAGTATCGGGGCGCCTGGGTGGCTCAGTCGTTGAGCGTCTGCCTTCGGCTCAGGTCGTGATCCCAGGGTCCTGGGTTCGAGCCCCGCATCGGGCTCCCTGCTCGGCGGGAAGCCTGCTTCTCCCTCTTCCACTCCCCCTGCTTGTGTTCCCTCTCTCGCTCTCTCTCTGTCAAATAAATAAACAAAAAATCTTTAAAAAAAAAAAGATAATGAAAAGTATCTTGTTTAAGGTCGCACAGATAACTAATGAAATTCAGATTGCAGGATGATAGCAAGTGTAAGTGTTAAGGAGGCTACTCTACACATAGCATCGCATCAGAAAAAAAATAATGTGAGTCAAGAATCTTATCCTCACAAAGGTAACTAGGGTGTTAGAGGACACAAAACCATTACAAATCTCAGCTCTATTATTTCTTATCTGCTCAACCATGGGCTTTCACATAAGCCTTACCTATAGAAGTGATGTGGTGGGATTTAATCAACTTTAAATTTAGCTCCAAAACAGGGCCAAGAATTGGATGCAAAATGTAACGGGGTGCCAAAAAATGTGGCAATCAAAGTAAGTAATAGTTTAATGTAATACTTTTAGAAATATTACCAATTACATGAACAAACTATGCCCCACAGGCTAGCTGCCTGATTTTCAAATAAAGTTTTATTGGAGGGCCAGGATTAGGGTTAGGCAAGTGAGACGGAGCTGTTCAAGGGCAGGCTCAGATCTGTCTTTTTAAAAAATTTTCATACAGTGTTTATCATGTGGGGGCTTTTTGCATTAACCTTGATTTTTTCCAATATTGCATTAAAATAGCATTTATCTTCATTACTGAAGTTTTTGAAACCCCCTTAAATTTTATCCCTGAGATAAGTGCCTCGCTCACCTTACCTTAAACCCAACCCTTCAAGACTCTAAGAAAAACTAAAAATAAAACACTAGGAAAATATGTAATGCATCCATAATAAATGACTGACATTATTAGCCAGCAAGCAGCTTTAATATCCAATAGATATTACGTTTTATTTTAAAGAGACAAAGTTCACAAGCAGCCTCATACTATAAAAACCCACAGCAAGAAGACCATCTCCATAGGCAGGGTGGTAATATGTGAAAGAAAATAAAAGAAAGAAAAAAAACCCTTTTATTAATAAGAGACTGACAAATCAGCAGCACGTTCTCGGTTTCCTTGCCCTCTTGGTATGACTGGGCTGTGTTCAGTCTGGCCCTTCCTTTTCAGAGCCAAATCTTTGAGGGTTAGACGGTGCAGCCTGGGACACCTCCGTTTCCACCTACTGCTTAGTACTGTTAGAACATCCTGCCTGGAAAGGTGGAAACAGCTTCGAGGACATGTGAAGTTGAATTTCTAGCCTTTCTTCAAAGGCAAGTCTTTTCCTGACTCCTTAGAAATGGCTGATTACCTGGTGTTGCTTCTGTCCAGAGGCAGCTTTTTCTTGCCCAGCAGAGGCACTGTCTCAAAGGCCATTTCCCTAAAACTGGTCCACACAGAAGGCACTAGGCATGGGCTCTGAGGCCGCACAGAGGGAGGTTCCAACTGCAGGTGGGAGAAGTGTGGGGGGCTGAAGGTGTTTGAGATTCAGAACCTTTGAGAACACTCTCTTCATTCCCCCTGTCTATGAGCAAGGCCCCAGTTGACAGCTCTACCATAGGAACAACTGCCCTAATATACAGCTCACAGTTATAAAGAGCAGTTCAAATTACTATTTATTTATTACAACTCATTATTTTCACAACTGAGAAATACAGAAGAATTAAGCGATTTTTCAACCTTTTCTGTAGGATCTAAACCTCATGATAACAATATAAGAGGAAATTTCTCCTTACAAAAATCTGACAACAACTAAATGTTGAAACATAATAGAATAATGGCATTATCATTTGGCAGCCTTTGATGAATTAATGGGTGTACCGCTATACTACCCAATAGGGTAGCTACTAGTCACATGTGGCTATTTACATTTAAATTTAAATGAATTACAATTTTAAAAATTAGAAATGTAGTTTCTCAATCACCCTAGCCACATTTAGAGCCACATGTCCCTGGTGGCTACCATATACAGATATAGAACAGACAGAGAACATAGAGAGTGCTAATATAGAACATGCCCCTCACCACAGAAATTTCTATTGGAAAGTGCTGCTCTGGAAAAGTCTCCTCTAGACCATGAACTTCAATTGCTGCCAGACATTGTGTGATAGAAGTACACAACCTCGCCAACAAAATAAATCAAACCTGAATAAAATTAAGCCTCTGGATCTAACCACCAATTTACAGGAAATACAGGGGACAGAGGAATGTGTTACACAACACCATGGGGACCCAGTCAGCAAATTCCAGATTCTGGAATGCTATTCAGAACAAATGATGCAGTTTTGTTGACAAAAATATTACCAAAAAAAAATGGATGGAGGAAGAAACTTAAATCTCATAAATTCCACGAGATTTAAGGGACATATCAAATAATTATAATCTATAGCCTTTGTTAAAAGCCTATTTCAAACAAACTGGGAAATGAATAATTACAATTTTAAAACAACTGTGGAAATTTGCACACTGACTGGATATTTGCTGATGTAACTATCGTTAATAGGCATAAAAATTGTATTATAGGGATATTTTAAGCATCTTTACCTTTTAGGTACATACTGAAATATTTACAGATGAAGTGATTGCTTGGACTTTACTTCAAAATGATCTGGATGTGGGACCTTGGAGAAGTAAACAATGAAACAAGCTTGGCTATGACTTCATTGGAACTAGATAATGGGCACAGGGGAGTTCATTACATTTTTCTCTTTTTTGTGTACGTTTGAATTTTCCCATAATAAAACGTTTTTAAAAATATTATTGTGTCAGCCAATTATAATCTGCTAACATATAAATCTGTTAACTGCAGATGATCTAGCAACAATATTTAACTATTCTTCATCTGTGATAAAACAATTTATACTCTAGATCTTGGTAAATCTCATTGCAACATGACCTCCACTGTAGGATGCTTAAACTTTATATTAAGCATAAGCATTTTTTTCCATATAACAAATGAAAATACTCATCTTAATTAAAACATTTCTCAGTTAAAAGAAAAAAAATAAGTCAGACATCACTCTTAACATGACACCAGTAGGGGGAGATAGATGCTGGCTTTCCTCTGGGAAAATTTTTTGAAGAAATAATCCATGTTTAATTTGAGAGTCTGGACAATTTGGGGGTTGGGAACTGGCGAGGACACTCTCCTACTGTGTTTTCAGTAAAAACCATGTCTCCATCCTCAATTCTTTAGCTTCCATTTCCAGGAGAAGAATTGTTCACTCTGCATCATAACATTCTTTTTTTCCAAGCTAAATATATGTTCAAATTATAGTAATAACGCTGTTCAAATTGTGCTTCTGCTCCTGTCTTATATCTCTGTAATGGACTTCCTAGATACTATTCAAGTATTTCTTTAAAAGTACTTCTTTTACTCCTTCATGTATAATGCTAAGTTAACATTTGTGTGAAGTTAGTACTCTTCCAAGTAATGTCATTCATTTATACAACCAGTTCTTGAATGTCTACTGTGTTCAATCTTCTGTGGTCAGTACTGGAGTTTTCATGAAGAATAAGAATTAGTCCCTACCCTTAAGTAGCTTATGGTTTAGTAGAAGAGCATAGCACACCGTAAGATAAGATAGGGGATGTACGTGATAGTATGGGAGTCTGTGGAAGGGCAACTAGCCGGTCTTGGAGGAAGACTTCCCAAATGGAATATACAACCATGTATTCCATCTATTCACCAGTTTGTTTATTTACTTAACATTTTTATTTTATCTGTTCAACAAATACATACTGAGCACTTTTTATGAACAAGACACAGTGTCCTCTTAATTCAAATCACCATAAATTCTTCTTGCTCAGGATACAATCTTGGACAGAGTATGCCTGCCTGTAACAATGAATAGTTCTAAACAATTTTTCTTCACTTTGTGAAGTTGACATTTTCAATGTAAATTTTTCCTTCCACTGGAAAACCCCCAGTAATTCAACTATTACTTCTGGGTATGTCATACTAATTTTTTAAAAAAGATTCTATGTTATATCCTTATATGAAATTAAAGAGATTCTCTTTCTTTAATGATTATGCAATTTCTTATGCTCTTTAACCAATTCATTTAAAATATTCTTATTGTCAAGACCATAACTCCACAGAAAATCTTCATTATGGTTCTCCCTCTGCACTAAACTTAATTAACATGATCATCTCATGGTCAGTAAGGAGAAAGTTTCTCTTCCAAGAATTACATCCTTTGGGTTATAGCCTTTTACCACCTTCTGGTATTCCTAAGTATTATCCCCTCCTCTACCACAGTCCAACACAGGCAGATAACTAAATGTGCACATAATCTTTCTGTTCCGTGAGGAAATTTGAGTTGTAGAATAGTCCCTACTTGGCAACAGTCTTGAGTATTCAGAAAGTTCCACAAGGGGCTCTCTTGCACTACTTTTATTTTATGTCCCCAAAAGCCTCCTCTTTGTAGATTTCCATCTGGTCTCACCTCCTTCCTTCCCTAGATCCAAGCTGATATTTCACTGTGAGATTCCAGAGGGAGTAGTAAGGGATTTTTACCCATTTGGCCCCAGGCTTTCCATTTCACTTCAGTTTGAGCAGCTCAGGATCACCA
This sequence comes from Leptonychotes weddellii, assembly GCF_054177405.1. Taxonomy (NCBI): domain Eukaryota; kingdom Metazoa; phylum Chordata; class Mammalia; order Carnivora; family Phocidae; genus Leptonychotes; species Leptonychotes weddellii. The sequence goes on from NC_138370.1 coordinate 85,790,412, forward strand.
CCTCAGCCAGCATGTCCCTGAATTGTCTTTCAAGAAGTCTCTGATTAGCCCTTTGGGTGTTTCTGGGCATTAAGCTCCACACTCAGCTTTCCCTTCTCCGAAGTGCTTTCTGAACTGTTTTCCTTCATGTTCCTCTTCCTGACTTCTGTTGATAATCTGCCCTTGCTCTTGAGTTATTTCAGCCTTCTATTATGAATTATCTCCATCAAGTTCTCTCAAGCTTCTTCCTCAAAATGTCACTAACATGCCCTCTTATTTCTGTCCTCTAAGCTCTTGAATCTGTTGCTCTAGTCTGCAAGGTTTCCTGCTCTGATACATGGTTCTCTTAGTCAGGTTCCCAGATACTCCTTCTCTTGCATAACTTGCAGCAGCCACTAGACAATTTTTTTAAGGGAGAGTGGGTTTTCTCTTCCGAAGACCATGCCTCTGAACTTCGCCTCTGAACTTCCTTCAACTCTGACCATTCACCATACCCAGCATGTCTAGGGGATCTAGCCCACACAGTCTTTTCAAGTGTCCAACTACTTCTACAACAATAAAAAAGACTGTTAGGATACAAATGATATCCACAAGAGTGAACTTCCAAGTATATAGTCCCATGTTCTTTGGCTTGACAGAGGGTTGCAGCATTAGTCTTGTCCAAGCCCTCTCTGTGTTTATGCCATTTTTTGTCACAGGCAACCTTCCTAGCCCTGATGCTGGGGGTCAGTATCTTCACTGGTTTCTTCTATTTTCACTTCCTGCTGCAGGTCATGCCTCTCTGGCATTGTTGGGTCCTTTTCTACCTTGACCTTAAGGTCACTTCTCAATCTTAGGTCCTAATTGTCCTTCTCCAATCATATGCCCTCAACAGTTTCGGAGCATCCCACATTTACTGGTTCATTTCTAGTTCCTTCTGACCTTCTTTCCTCTTCTTTTCAATAGAGGTATATTCATTTTGCATCAGTTCATACTGGAGCTCTCCCTTCCCCTCTCTCCCTCCCTCTCTCTCAAATTTTTATTACTCCAAAAGCTTCAAGCTTCTTTATAACTCTGCTGCCAGCATCTCTAGCCTCTTGGATGAAAAATCATCAGGGTCAAACCAGGCACATTGGCACAGTGAACTTTTAACTAACTGCCACCCCTGAATTCTGATCAGGAATCTCACTCTACTAATATTTTTTATCTTAATTACATGTGTTCTTTAAAGATTCTATTTCCATTTTATCATGTCTAGTTTATAAATCATAGTGTGTTGAAGGGAAGTATACTTTCATACTTTTTTTTTTGAGAATCTCTTTGCTGTACTTTCATTATTGTGAACTGGGTACCTATTGTAAACATAGCATAGTCATGCATTTTCATTTGGAATAAATAACAAACCAACCAACCCTGGAACTCTGGAGTGTTGCCTAAAGGGTCTAAGTCTGCTATCTAACTTGGGTTGCACATCAGAACTATCTGTGGATCATTTAAAATGAAAAAGTTCTACCTCTGTCTCTCCTTCTCTCCAGGGGCTCAGATTCAGAAACTCCTTGGGGAACTCAGAACCACTAATCTAAATGATTCTTGAGATAGTGATATCAATAGCCACGGTGAAGGTAAGGAGCCTGGAATTTCATCTCTGTGAGCAAATGTAAGTGATAAGATTAGCCTTCTGTGATTTTGCTTTGCCTTCATCTTGCCTCTCTTCAAAGAACTGCACTTCACATGTTTTTTCCCACTCTTGTGGACTCCCATCCCGATGTTCTAAAGTAAACTCATTTTTTGATGGGCACATGAATAAACAACATAATATCCTTTGCCAAAGGAAAAGAAAGGGTCATCACACTCCATTTTCACATTGTTGTTTATCAAGCTAATTTATCTCCTGGGGTGTATGAGGATTTCTTTCTATATCCAGAACGGCCCTTGGACTTATTCAACATCTAACAGTCTTCTTAAGGTGGAGATGGCTGAACCAGGATTGAAAAAAATACTTGGAGGAAAGGTCTCCAGAAAGAATAAAAGCAAATTACCAAAGACTTCACTTGCTCACACAACATTTACTAAACAACCACTGTTGTTTACAGAATGTCAGACACTGTTAGTCCTTGACATTTTCTACAGTCTAACTTATTAGCTCTTCATTCATTTTAGGAGACTGAGTTTATGAGAGAAAAAAGGGGAGGAAGGGCTAGTTTCTTTATGTGTTTGTCAGGCCCAATCTTTCATTATTCTACTGCTTAGCCCCCCATTTTTTCTTCGATTTCTTTCTTTGTTGTTAACGTAGCATGTAAAAGAGAGAGAATTTCCTTCTCTTCTAAGAAATAGCAAGGGATCTTAAGTAATTATGCCTATAATATGTGTCAAATGAGCTTGTTTTATTTCTGGCTTGGCTGTTAGATTGCTGGGGGTTCTGACATTGCTGATGATTTCTAAGTGACTTAGATTTCCCAAAAGTGGGGCAAGTTATTCCCTAAAATATTTGAGGAAGTACGGGGTAGAAAGCCTAAAGCAACAAACCTGGTTTAATCGTAGCCTTACCTAACCATCTATGTGAACAGAGGAAGCCCTTTATGCCTGAGACTCAATTTACCCCTCTGTAAAATGGAGAGAGAGAGAGATCTACATAAAGGGTGATGAGGATTATAAACAATGTCCATTAAGCAACTAGCATAATTCCTCTCTCATGGTAGATGTCAATATTATTATTATTCTTTACCACTCTTAAATGTCAGTGAGAGACTTTGAGACTCATGTATGACAAGACCCCATGCCATCAAGTTTTAGGAATAAGAGAGTTTTGTCAGTAAATATATCAAGGGCTCATAGACAAACACTTCAAATAATCCATCACACAATGACACCACTCCCTATCATGCTGCCAAAGAGCCCTTATCAAGCAAGAGGATATGTCATGTGAAAGACACCAGATACATTGAACCATATTACATGACTACTCTGTTTTGTTTTTACCACTGGACTGTGTAAGACTGAATGTTTTGTTTTGTTTTGTTATTACTTGCAGCTGTTCCAAAAAAAGGAAGGAAGGAAGCTTCTTCCTTTGAATGTTGAAGCTTTAACTTGCACCTAATTTTGAACAGAAAGCAAGGAGAAAATATCAGTTATGCACCCCAATTGGTTGAGCAGCCCCTTGCCACCATCATGCAGAGATCATGGACTGACAGCTAAAAGAGAAGAAATCTCCCTAATAGCAGACCTGCCCAGATACAAAATAAGGGAATATTCTAGCAACATTCATCCATTCATTTCCAAGTAAATAATCCCACAGAAATTAGGAGGGAAAAAAAAATTAACCTACATTCTTTCACTTCACAGCATAGTTCCAGATACGATCTTTGGCTTTATTTTCATAACAAGTTGTGTTCTTCACATGTCCTACTGCATTTCAGGGAAATTATTCATTTGCCATGGTTTCAGATAATGTCTACAATAAAACTGATGATTCCATTCACTTCTAACTGTTGAAGTTTCTGTCTCCTCAAGGTCTTTTCTGCTTCTAAAATTCTCAAATTCTTTAAGGCCTTCAGGGTGATTCTTGATACAATTTACTTGTATTGTATACCATATTAGACCTTCAGAGAAAACCTCTTCCTATTCTGAGAAAAACTCATGGAGGCCTTGTGTCTTCCAAAGTGGATCACCTGCTGATAATGATCAGAAAAGTAACACCCATGCAAAGAGCACCTGTAGGCCAGGCAAAGCATTTTATATATGGAGAACAGTTTATTTAATCCTCCAAAGACCCTGTAAACTAGGTTTTCATTTCCACGTGTTGTAAAAGAGGCTTCCAGAGATTAAGGTGGTGCAGGTTACAATTTGGTAAAAATCTGGAACTAGTAAAATCTACATCTCCCTGACTCCAAAACTTGTGTTCTCTTCTTTATGTTGAACTACCTAGAATAAAAAGGGAAATGTGTAAATATATTATATCACCTGACAGTTTTAGAACCTACAAAGCTGAGATATGCAAAGTCTACCTGCAGTGAATCAGGAGCAAAGCCTGGGGGTCAGACACTGGCAGCCCAAACATTTAAGAGCCATGTTTCGATTGACCTTCACAATGTTTGGCTTCACTTCAAGTTAATTGCCAACATTTAAAACCATACGGAATTCACATATAATCAGGACCAGGAATTTCTGCTGACAAGCCAGCCTATCTGGCTACCCCAGGGTTCCACATTCCCACATGATAACTATGACGGAAGCTGAGCAGCAGATGCTCCTTTAGACAAGACACTCCCTCTCCCATACACCACAGCCTACTCTCCACCAACATAGCTGGTGTGCCTGAGCCTTTGGGCTTTTGAATTTGTGACCTCTTCCTTTTCTCTATGGCATCCTCTCTAGAAAAATTAGAAGGTAAAATGTTCTCAACTTCATAAACATACAGTGTGTCAAAACTATAAGAAAGGGTGTACTGTGTACCTTTTCCTCAATGGTTTCCTCTTGGGAATGACCCAAAGATTGTGAGGGTTTGGAGAACAGCCTAGGGCCTTCAATTAAAATAGTTTTGTCTTTGGTTACTACCGGAATAAACCTGTAAGCAGACAGCTGTTCATGCCAGCTGAAATTCTAGTCTTGGGTGGGATGGCAGAGGTTTACGACTTCAGATGAGAAACAGGCAGGAACAGATTATATTCTTATGCCAAGTTTCTTTCTTTATTGTCATGGAAGCAAGAAGAGAAATGCAGAAAGGGGAAAGCTTTGCTAGACCCAATGTTTCACTCAGACTTTCTGCTAGGCACCAGGAGCTAGCTGCTCAAGATTTTGCAAACACTTTTACAGGAAAATCATGGCTTTGGAAAACTTCCCAAATTAAAACACAACTGGAAAAGAATAAAGACCATGCATTTGTCTTTAAACTCAGAAGTGGAACCCCCCGGGATTTGGTATTCTATAACAAGACTGGAAACATTATTAACGTTAATAAATAAACATCTGGATTGACTTGCAGTCTAAATTTAAGTGTCCTAAATATTTTGGCTCCATTATAACTATATGCATTTTCCAAAATTCTCCAATGTTTCTTCTGTCCTTAGCCTACATTTCATTTTCTTCTGAGTCTTTTAATTCAGGATGAAAATGAACCTGGTTATATAAACGTTTAAGCACCAAATGTCCATAAAAGATATAGAATTGGTCTTGATTTCATCCTTCATATTGCATAATCTGGGTCCTTTACAGACTCATAGCCTTTTAATTGAAACCATATAATCACACCATTTGCGGGAGCCTGGGTGGCTCAGTTGGTTAAGCGACTGCCTTCGGCTCAGGTCATGATCCTGGAGTCCCGGGATCGAGTCCCGCATCGGGCTCCCTGCTCGGCAGGGAGTCTGCTTCTCCCTCTGACCCTCCTCCCTCTCATGCTCTCTGTCTCTCATTCTCTCTGTCTCAAATAAATAAATAAAATCTTTAAAAAAAAAAAAATCACACCATTTGCTTCTCTTCCGTTCACATATTGCTTTCTACTATAGATCATCACAAGAGTGCCAAAATTTACCAACAAAAATTTCATTGAGCTGAAATTAAAACTTAAGGCCATTACATTAATTCTGCTTCTTAATGTAAAATTTAGCCAGGGTTAGTCTAGCTTTGGATAGTGTTAGGGAGAAAACATACAATATGGTGGCCTAAACCAGATTACGCCCTAATCACGACCAAGTTTCACTTAGATCCTCAAGGGTACTCCAAATGCAAGAGTAAATGTGAAGTAAAGGTCAGCAAAACACACCTTCACCAAGAAAAGTGCAATAAAACCAAAGCAAAATTAAATGAGCCAGCTACAGAGAATTCTACTCATAAACACAGTGCTTCGATTTAATCTGTTCCTCACCACCTCCGTTTGAGAATGTTCGTCTCGGGTCCCTGGGCTGCTGTTGCTGCCTTGAGTCTTTCTCTAGTTGTAAGCCAAGGGGTTGCTATGCAAAGTCCCAATGCATGGAACCAGAGTTAATCATTCACAGGCCCTTTTGCCTGAAATAAGATGCTTTTCATTTCCCTTGGCTTACGTGAATAATGAAAAAAGAAAACAAACAAAGGAGATAACTGCACTATGTTAAAAGATAATCCCTTAGCATAACTATTGTCTAGAAGGCTGAGCACCGTAGGCAGGCAAAAATCCAGTCTGCATTCAGCCACTACCTTGTCATCCATTTATAAGAGATTATGCCATGACAGAGCTTCAAGTCATTTAGAAATGCTCCCATTTCCCAAGGCCTCCACTATGTTTATATGCAGGATCCCATATGATTTTTCCTGGTGTTATGGCAACAAAGATTTCAGTGTTTACAGAGCTATCAAGTTCTGACAGGCCAAGCTGGGGACTTTGCATCACTGGCTCACATTAAAATGGAGCGAGGGACTTGGGGAGCAGAGCACAGGCACAGCTGTCCTCACAACTAATACCTGAGCAGAAGAGATGGAGGAAGCAGGCAAATGGTGCTAATCAACTCGCAGAGCCACTCTCCCCCAAGGGAATTCGCCTCCACGATCCGCGGTTTAAGGAATATATTACGAAGGATCCGGAACCTAGGAAGTCACATTAAACCCGAAAGAAAAGCAAACCCCAAATTCCTACTACAGTTTTGGACTCCATGTGGATTTTTAAAGCTCTGTTGAACACGGGATGTTGGAGTCCATTATTAGACCTCTGGGGTAAGGGAAGGGGAAATGAAAATTCAGTAGGTGAAGAAAGGGCAGAACAAGTACTCTCTCTGTGCCCACTTTTTGTTTTTAACTACACAGTAGAGAGCAGCCCGGCTTACCTTCACACCTAACTCAATCTTTGCCCATAGCTTAGAAGTTTCCGGTATACTCCAACTCTGGGGCTAATTATGGTATTAAGCTGGCTATGAATATATCCTAGAAATGCTTGTATCCCACAAACAAGATTATCTTGAGAATTTGCCACCTACTCCATGAAAATAACTATGTGTACATGTGACCTCACGGTTGGAGATTCTCTGCACTGAAGCTGTCTATGGAGTTTGCCCAGACTCCTCCATATCCCATGGGACTGAGACATGGGCCTAAAAACAAGACATAGAGTTAAAAAACAGGTCCTCCCAAACATACTCTTTGGATATCTTGCTTATGGTTGAAGCAGGAAATAAAAGCCATCAGCTTAACCTCAGATACAAGAAGCCACAACTTTCCAGTCCTAGCTGTGGGCCAGGGAAACAATCAAGTCAGAGCAAAATGGAACAAGAAATGTTAAGCCAAGTCTCTTTCTCTTTTTCTTTTCTTTGTGTATGTGTGTTCATAAGATGATTGGTACTTCCTTGGTTACAAAAGTGTAGGATGGCCTTTACAAGCACGTGTTTAATTTTTTTTTTTAATTTGAGGTTTTGTTCTGTTTAAAATTGTAAACAGCAAGAAATACGCACGTGTCCTAATGCTCAAGATGAACACTCCAACAAATAATAAACTGTGACTTACCATGTAACATAAGACATGTGAAAAAAAAAGTCTTGTTTACATGGTATGGACTTTCCACTTATATAAAATAAATGTTAAAGTATTGGGGGGAAAGGTATTATAATAATTACAATAAATGTCTCTCCATGTATTTCTAGATAAACTAGAGCTGTGTAAAAAATAGATAGAAATGAGTAAGTATGACATCATCGTCTTTCCCTTTGGAAGTTAATAGTGCTGACAGGGCTGTTTCCCAAGACTAGTTGGAAAGACTAGTTGGAAAAATTAGTTGGAAACCTGTGAGAGAAGAACAGAGCTGTGTGCTCTATATCCACATTAGGCCCATCCTCTCAATAGCAACTGTGACCATGGTTTGCAATATCTGTTGCTATCCATGACTTTGCCTTTCTTTCTTCAAAAGCTGACTTTGCTCATAGTTTGCCAGTGCCCTTGGGATCCTGGCACACAGACTAGTTTATCCGTGGCTGATCTTCCCAATAGTCAGAGATTAAAGGATATTGTTTGGAACTATGCTTTAGCGTGTCCTTTTATTTCTTCTGGTCAACTCACTTCAGTTTACCACCCAGCAGCTGCAAGGGCAGCTGACATTAACATCTTCATCATCATCAAGAAAAGAATTTATTACAAACACAATTAATGACCCAGATAGTTTTCCTAAGTACTCGTTTAAGAAAATTACATAAGCTTGAGTCTTACCATGAACTCTGCAAATGTGTTATTCAGTCATTTAACACATATTTTTTGGCTCTAACTTCTGTATGGCACTATACAATGCACTAGGGATGCAGTGATATGTAAGGTAAACAAGGTCTTTCCCTCAATTGAGCTTAAACTCTAGGGCGAGACAGTCAACAAACACAGGTAAATCAACCAGTAATACAATTGCTAGTGTCAAATATGGTAAAAAGGAAATTAAGAGAATATTATGATAGCCAATATGGAATATCTTCAGATATTGGATGCTTAAGCACTTCTTCCCTGAATGACATTTAAGAAGAGACTTGTTAGATAAGAAAACAGTTCTGAGGGGCGCCTGGGTGACTCAATTGGTTAAGTGACTGACTCGTGATTTTGGCTCAGGTCATGATCTCAGGGTCATGGAATCAAGCCCTGTATCAGGTTCTGTGCTGGGCATGGAGCCTGCTTAAGATTCTCTCTCTCCCTCTGCCCTTCCCTGTTCATGCTCTTTCTCCCTTTTTCCCTCTCAAAGAAGAAGAAGAAGAAGAAGAGGAAAGAAGAAGGAGAAGAAGAAGGAGAAGGAGAAGAAAGAAGAAGAAGAAGAAGAAGGAGAAGAAAACAGCTCTGAATCTAAACAGACTGGGAGCATTCCATTGATGGTAAATCTAATGCTGTTTAGGCCTCTTAGTGACTACTTATAAAGTCAAATAAAATATTTCTGGCACATTTTAAATCTCTGTCTTCTGGAAGATTAAATGGGATGATCTGGGGAGTGGGGGGGAGAGAAATATGTCTTAGTCCAAACCTTGATACTACAGTGTTAACTGATTCCATCTGTTGACTTCTTGTGGATATCTTGGCTTTCATAACAAAACCAGGACCTTCCTTTACTGGAGATACAGAAAAGAGTTTTTAACCTGGTAGATTAATAAGGGATTTCTCTTAGTATCCATCCTGAATTTATATGCAAAATAAACTGTGTAAGATTCATATATACAATTTACTAATGAGAACATCTAGCACTTTCATCAGATTTTTAAAGGGCTCTGTGACCCATAAAAGGATACAGCCACTCAGACAGAAGAGTCAACATGGTTTATTGCTCTAGAATCTTTCAAAGGCTGACTTGTTCTACTTAGGCCTTCAACTGACTGGATTAGGCTCACCTACATTATGGAAGGCAAATTCACCAATTCAAATTTCAATCTCATCCAATAACACCCTCACAGTAACAAGTCAGGAAACGACAGATGTTGGTGGGGATGCGGAGAAAAGAGAACCCTCCTACACCGTTGGTGGGAATACAAGCTGGTGCAGCCACTCTGGAAAACAGTATGG